>NC_068988.1:97219890-97222504 GCF_001194135.2 Octopus bimaculoides
TATACATATATGCATGTATGTATGTATACATGTATGTACATAGACACACACACACAAATACACATATAGAAAAGCTGAACTAGAAATGAGGAAATAAAGGAAAGCTCAGAGGTGCTTGTGGCCACATGGACAACGATAACACGATAGTTTATCAAAACAATACATTAATTAATCAATCTAATAATTAACTAATTATCTACTAACTGATAAATCAGAAGTGAAATATAACCAATGTGTGTGTCTTATTTGCAGCATGACCCGCCCAAAGTGCATGCTCGCACACATAGATTCCCCCCTCTCTCTCTCTCTCTCTCTCTCTCTATCTCTCTCGCTCTCTCTCTCTCTCTCTCTCTCTCTCTCTCCCTCACACACACACACACCTACTTTCATATTTGACTTCACTCTAACTCCTTTCGCATCTAATGTAACTCTCTCTCTCTCTCACTCTCTCTCTCTCTCTCTCTCTCTCTCCTTCCTCAGCCTCTCTCATTCTATCCTTCTCCATTACATTCGTTTTTGTTATCCCTTCCTTCCTTATTACCCTCTCTCCACATTTTTACTTTCTCTCTCTCTCTCTCCCTCTCTCTCTCTCTCTCTTCCCTTTGTTTCTCTTGCCTGTCATCCAGAGCTGTTTCAGCTTTTTTTTCCCACTGTAATCTCATCCTTTGCTATATTGCAAATCCCAGTTCCCTATTCAAAAAAGGCACAGATACCACAGCCCTTATTGCATCCGCCCCTACCCTTCTTTCTCTTTCTCCCTCTCTCTTTCCTTTTTCTTCACACCTTTTCCATTTAGTTTTACTCTCTTCCCTTCCATTGCTTTGCTCTCACTCTCTAACACACACACACACACACACACACACACACACACACAATAAAAGAATTCATAAATTAAAAAATCCAGATAAATTGTATTCATAGAAAAAAAATAAAGAAGTTGGCAATTTTTTTCTTCTCTAACTTTTCTCATAGCAAGTGTTTACAGTATCTCAACGTGATTGCTTGTTTTTCTAAGCGACCTTCTTTTACTTTTCTCTCTTTTTCTTCTTCTTCTTTAGGCTTGGTCAGAGAAACAAACTTCTGTCTTTACTGATCAGCAACAGCGATATGTGACGTGCAATGTCCTTAAAAACCAACGCCTAGCCACTGACGCCTCCCTTCGTTGCAAACCAGATTTATTGTGTGTATTCGTTTGTGTTTATTTTTGCTAGAGTTGTGTTGAAATTTTTATTCGGTTGTATTGGCCTTTTTTATTTTAAAAATTTATTTAAGCTGACTGTTCATTTAGATTGCAATGATCTGGTATAAAATACAAAAAAAATAATAAAATTCGCATAAAGCTATTAACCACAGCATGTCAGAATGTCGAATTTACGGGTGAGACTTTACATAATTGTTCAACTTGTTAAAAATAACAGCCAAAATGTCTATCAAATCTCATCTTCTTATCTCAGAAAGAGCAAAATTCACTTTGAATAGTGTCATGTTTGATACTTTCAGAAAAACAAAAAAGAAAAAACAGTCTAGTTGCGTCAGAAATATAGTCGATGATACGTTTGTACGATCCAGGTTGGTTTGAGGATTGCACATATTAACAACATCACCACCACCACCACCAGCAGCAGCAGGGATAACATCTGCTGAATGTCGTACTGTGGAGTGTGATCCTTATTTTGGAAGAAGTTGAACCACAAAATCTTTGGGTTTCTTCTCGTCTTTCAATCATTTTCTTTTGGTTTGCGTTTATAAAAGAAAACACTTTCTTGAGGTACCACGCAGTGAGATTGAACTGGAAAGCACTTGCATGCAAAGTGAACTTCTTTACCATACAGCCATGCCTACGCCTATCCGGGTATACTACAACACTTAGACACGTAAACAGATAAATTTTTGTATATCCCATTCTCATAAAATTCTTTGTGTGTGTGTGTGTGTGTGTGTGTGTGTGAGCGAGAGAGAGGCAGTAGCATCTTTAGTAAATGTCAAATTGTCCTGTTCCGTCAAAGCAAACGAAAAGATTGATTCTCGTTAACCATCATCAAGACTTCGCTTCGATTTACAACGTCAGACATAAATTATAAATTATATTTCATAAAATCTCATAAGATTAATAAGGAAACTCGATTCATTGTTTAGTTTTCAACACGGAAATAACATGGCCGATTTTATTAGATAAAACACATAAATAGTATCGCCGGTTTCTTGTAACACACGCAACATCACCGAACTCTTCAGTCACCAACCAACTAACCAATATTTAAATAAAAATGTAATAATAGAGGGAGAACATAAATTATATATAAAAAAAAAAGGAACTATTAAAAAAGACAAATAAGTTGGTGGGGATTGTGGTGGCAATCAATATGGTTGCTCACTTGGTCGTGTATTGAAATAACAGGATAGAAAACAGAAGAATGTTGCTGACATTAAGTAGAGTAAAATTTAATTACAGCTTTAATGAAAAGCAGTTGAAATAAGACGTACATACATACATGCGTATATGCATTCATAAACACATACACACACATATAAGCATGCATATATATATATATGTGTGTGTGTGTGTGTATATACATCATACATACATATATGCATATATATATATATATATATA
>NC_068988.1:97222813-97223974 GCF_001194135.2 Octopus bimaculoides
TATATACATAAATATATATATATACACACACACAGGTATATTTATGTGTATCAATATACACGCATACATATATCATATATGTATATGAATAGAAAGAGAAATTGAAAGAGAGAGGAACAGAAGTGCATATATGCACATACACGAACGCATGCATGTACGTATGCGTATGTATATGTGCAAATTTGCGTGCATGTAATGTGTGTGTGTATGTGTGTGTGTATGTGTGTGTATATATAAATTTTTATATACACTTATGGATAGATATGTATAAAGTTATAGACATATACATATGTATGTGTGTGTATGTATCAGTCTATATCAACATATACATGTATATATATGTTTGTATGGATATGTGTATGTATGAATGCATGTATGTATGTATATACGTGATAGAACACTAGGAACCCTTTTATTAACAAAGCTCTTTTAAAATGCAAAGCGGTTGTGTTGGCATATAAATAGAGCAGAGGCAGGGTGTGAAGATGGGGGTAAAACGTAAAAGTCAGAGACTTTAATAAAATATTTCAAGAATATGAGAAGCACACGCTCACCCCGCCCCCCCCCATCTCAATACGTTTATGCTCATATACATACGCGCATATATATGTATATATATATATATATATATATATATATATATATTGACGCAGGTATGGTTGTATGGTTGAGAAGCTTGCTTACCAACCATGTGGTCTTGAGTTCAGGCATGGTCATTAAATACAAGGAAGAAATTACTTGTACACTAATAGATGTAAGTGTTCCTACTGTAGAGGAATTTGACAGACTAAGTAAATATAAGGAACTGGAAATTGAAATACAAAAGATGTGGCATCTTAAAGCGAGAACTGTTACTGTGGATGCCCTAGGTACGATAAGAAAAGGATGTCAGAAACATCTAGATAATATCCCAGGAGCACCATGTCTCCCAGAAATCCAAATGTTTGTGCTGACAAGTACTGCCCACATCCTTAGAAAAGCCCTATCCATTTACATGTGTGTGTTGTATTACACGAATATATTTCGCTCCTGCCCCTGCCACTTCCCCTCCCCAAGCTTTCAGTGAAACAGTTAACATCTCTTATTCTTCACTCGCCCCAGGACGCTGGTAAGTGATTCTAACAAACATGCAGATTAAAAGCAATAATATATATATATATA
>NC_068988.1:97223984-97224720 GCF_001194135.2 Octopus bimaculoides
TATATATGTATATATATGTATATATGTATGTAATGTATGCATGTATGTATATATATATATATATATATATATATATATACATACATACATACATACATACATTATATACACGCATACATACATACATACGTACATACATACACACACATGCGAGAATCGTAAGGCTACAAGCTTTGTTTTACGAATCTTGAGACAGACTGGAAACTCAGATGATGAAACAGTCAGTCTTTCGGATAAATTAAACTTCTCCAGTTCCTGAAATATCTGTCTATCTATCTATTTCTCTATCTATCTCTCTCTCTCTCTATCTATCTCTCTATCTATCTATCTCTCTATCTATCTATCTATCTACCTATCTATCTAACATCATTCGCTATCCTCAACTCAATACTACGACGAGGACCACCAGCACCACCACCAGCACTATCATCATCATCATCATCATCATCATTAGGTGACGAAGCTGTAATTCCAACTTCCCTCACCCTTCTACCGTCGAAGTATGTCTTTTCAATTTAATATTTTCAAGTGAGTCTAGAACCAATGAAGCGTGACGGAGCAATTGTGTCTTCACAAATATCTCGAGTTTAGTTGACCCAGGACAAAGAATGAATGCACAAGACGGAGATAAAGAAGGACACAGAAATGAATACGCGAATCTGAGATGAAGACAGAATGGAAGAAGAGAGAGAGAGAGAGAGAGAGAGAGAGAGAGAGAGAGAGAGAGAGAGTAAGG
>NC_068988.1:97224730-97225714 GCF_001194135.2 Octopus bimaculoides
AGAGGGGCGGAGAGGTGATTGAGAGATAGGTGGGGGGGGGGGAGAATACGCAGTCGATTTCAATAAAAACGGTATAAGACCGGAGGTCAAACTATGATTCTCTAAGAGGAGAATAATGTGAGAGAGAGAGAAAGAGAGAGGCGAAGGGTATGAGAAAATGAGAAACCGACTGAAAGAGAGAGGGAGAGAGGGGGAGAGAGGGAGAGAGAGGGGGAGAAAAGATACTACACCTCACAGATTACGTCAATGAATAAAAGCAGTGGAGCGTAAAATCATTGGTGTATAATAATTAAACTATTTGTACATCGAACACAAAACATAAGAGAGGTCGAAACATCCCGCCTCCTCTGCCATCGCAATACACCAATAGACACCGTACACAATTGTTTATAGAAAGAGCAGTTGTATCACTAGTAGTAGTAGTAGTAGTAGTAGTAGTAGTAGTGAAGGTGGTGAAGAGACTGAAGCAATAAAATTCTTATGCAGAAGAAAACAGATGACTAGCGCTGCGGGAGAAGCTTCTACTAGTGATTATTATTATTATCATTATTATTATTATTATTATTATTATTATTATTATTATCATTATTAGCAGCAGCCGCCGCCACCACCATCATCATCATCGTCATCATTATAATTGCTGTTGCTGTCGTTAATGCTTTGTTTTTTATCACAATTGTAAACCTTAGGACTAAGTTTTATTCCTAAATTTCTTTTTCGTATCATATTTATTTATTTATTTATTTAATTATTTATTTATTCATTTATTTATTTACCTTCGTTAATTGGACGAGTAACATCGTAAACATTGTACACTTTTTATTTGGCTTTAATAATTATTAGATTTTATTTATATAATGCATAGATTTCAGTGCGTGTATCGAATATATATATATATATGTGCGTGTGTATGTATGTGTATATATATGTACACATACACATGTATATATATATGTGTGTGTGTGCGTGTGTGTGTGTGTGCGT
>NC_068988.1:97225724-97246929 GCF_001194135.2 Octopus bimaculoides
GTGTGTGTGTGTGTGTGTGTGTGCAGCAACCGTATGTATGTAACATGTATGTATATGAGCAGTATAGTCCTGTTTCAGCTTTCTAAATGACCTGAAACCTGTTATTTATTTAACTATGAAGTATTTTCTGGCTTTGATGAGTGAAGGAAGTTTGTTTTTAGCATTGTTACATAAACAAATCTCCATTATATATCTCCAGTGGTTAAAGTGAATTAGACGGTCTTCACGTTTTAACAATATATTGTGAGTAAACACGGTTTAATACCACACCTTCCTTCATAGGATTATCAATAAACAGAAAGGAAACAGTTTAATTCAGAAAAGTTGAGTGAAGTTAGCATGCTGTTATTCAAGACTGTTTTAGGGATCTCTGTTGATAGAGAAATTATCACCGGTTTCGTGGCACGAAGTATATCTGCAGATAGTTAAATCTGAGTTAAGTGTTGTATCATCTGCTTGAAGACGATGTAATGGTGGAAGATATGGTGTTGGCTGCGGAAGAGCTGGGTTTAAAAGATATAGGTAATTCTCTCGCAATGTCAGTCAAATACAGGGTTACGCAAGGACACTAACTCGAGCAGACAGTTCAGAGCAGCAAATGATTTGAGTCACTCCAAAAGAGTTAACGAATAGAGTAGCAATGAGAGTGTCAAGAAGGGCTGTATACAATGATTTCAAGGATTTATCACTTATTTATAATATTCTTTCACGTATACTTAAAGATTAATTTATCTTGAACAATTACTAATTCATCTGGCACATTTACTTAGTGATTAATTTATATTGCCTTCTGAAGCAGTGGTTCCCAACCTGTGGTCCGCGAACCCCTGGTAGTTCGCAAATGTAGAGCTGGTGGTCCGTCAGGATGTAGTGCTGGGGTCCGTGGGAAAACTCAGTTAAATAAAAGGAGTCCTTGGTAGTGAAAAAGTTGGGAACCACTGTTCTAGAAGAAGGCCAGGCTTTACTGATGAAGACAGAATAAAATCAAAACAGCTCCGATGTTTTTTTTAATAATTCCTTCAGTAAACGTATTTATTACTGACTTACCTAATTCCACAATACCTTTAGAAAATAAATAAACGTCACAATATCTCAGTTACACTAGAAAAAAAAACAAACAAATTTTGGTGTTTTGTACCTGTAGAAAATAAATCAATATTTTTCCTATATAAGAGCCAATGTGAATAGAAGAGCTTTTGATTTACCTGAACAACCAAAAGTTCATGTTTATTTTAAATGTCTGATGCCTTCCCATCATTTTTCCTATTTTCATTTGTCGAATCTCTCTGACTTGTCTTTCTCGCTCTATCTCATCTTCCCTTTTCTTTCCACATTTCTTTAACTCTTTCTTCTTCTCCATCCTTGTTTCTTATTTTCTTTTTATTCTCTTTATTTCCTCCCTTCTTTCTTTTATTTTTCTCTCTCCCCTTTCTTTCCTTACTTTTCTCTCCCTTATTTTCTACAATCCCCTTTCCACCTTATCTTACCTACTCTCTTCCCCACCCCCTAGTTTCTTTTCATTTGCATTATACCTCGCTCTTCCCCGATTTCTCTGTGCTGTTTTGTCTCTCTTCGTGTCTGTAAGTTCATCATTCCTTCTACCTCCATGTCTACCTCACACTTTAAACATTAAATCATATTTCCTTTCATTAACATTCTCTCTTTCCTACCGCCAACTCTCATTCCAGCTATCATTTTCATAACAATCCCCACCACACTCACTTTTTTTTTCTCTCACGTCTATTTTCCACTTGCTCTCTCTCTCTCTTTCTCTTACATTTTCTTACTTTCTTTCTCTGTTGTTCTCTCGCAAAATATTATCTCGAAAATTCCTCTCTCCTTATCAAATTCTCACTTCCTTTGTTTCCATTTAACATTTCCAAACTATCTCCGGTCTCTCACACACTCTCAGTCCTTGTCTCAATTTCTCAGTCTTTCTCCTCCCTCCCCTCTCTCTCTCTCTCTCTCTCTCTCTCTCTCTCTCTCTCTCTCTCTCTCTCTCTCTCTCTCTTCCCCCTATCTCTCACGCACTCACTCAAACACACTCACTCAAACACACATAGTTTTTGACTTTCCCGAATTGTCAATCTGTCACAGTTTTACAGTACTTCCTTGGAATTTTCTCTCCTTTTCGCCCTCAATGATGGAAACACGATATCTCCATAACTTTCACGGTACACTTTATTTTAGAAGTTCTTCACAACATGTTTCTATTATTACCAAATATTGAAATATACTTGGCAGTTATTTGTGAAGGAGGATATCACTTTGATAATAATCTCTTTGCTACTTTAGTCAGAAACCAGCTTTTTTTTATTTTATTTTATTTTATTTTAATTTGTTTCATTTTCTTTTTATTTTATTTTGCTATTATAATTTCTAGTCTGAAAATAACGACGTCAAACAAGCAAAGCTAACGAGAAGATCTAAACAGATATAACAATACCGTCGTCATATAAACGGGGGAAACAAATATGGAATAACAAAAATAAGTAAATAAAATAAAAATAAATAAACACATCACATAACGGAAGAAAAAATAATATGGATGGTGGAAAAACAGTAAGAGTGTAAGGCAAAACAAGCATACATACATACACACACACACACATTCACCTTTTATCTTTTACTTGTTTCAGTCATTAGACTGTGGTCATGCTGGGGCATCACCATTATATATATATATATGTGTGTGTGTGTGTGTGTGTGTGTGTGTGTGTGCGTGTGCGTGTGTGCGTGTGCGTGTGTGCGTGTGGAGGCGCAATGGCCCAGTGGTTAGGGCAGCGAATTCGCGGTCATAGGATCGCGGTTTCGATTCCCAGACCGGGCGTTGTGAGTGTTTGTTGAGCGAAAACACTTAAAGCTCCAAGTGGATCCCGAGGGGGGGGGGTGAACCCTACTGTATGTACTCTTTCACTACACCTTCCTCTCACTCTTTCTTCCTGTTTCTGCTTTACTTGTATTATTTCAAAGGGCCAGCCTTGTCACACTTTGTGTCATGCTGAATCTTCCGAAGAAGTACGTTAAGGGTACACGTGTCTGTGGAGTGCTCAGCCACTTGCACATTAATTTCACGAGCATTGCTAACTCTCCTTCAAATCATACCGTTACCTTAAAAAAAATGAATGATGATAAAGTAGTCCTGAGTCTACTATATCCGTATAAAAGAAAAGATGATCATAGATTTTGATCAGCCTTTCATCATAGGTTTGTTCAACGAGTACCTGGCCTGGGGCCAAACGCCAAATGAACAAAATATGGCAGGAAGAATAAAAAGAAAGCAAAAAATAGATAGAAAAGAATCGATGAATATTGATTCTTTACAAAGGTCCGAATTCTGAAATTTTTCGGGTGGGTGGGGACAGTCATTTACTTTATTTTCCGGCACACAAGTCGACATAGTATATAGTGTAAAGATGCAGTGTAAAGATGCAGTGTAAACATACAAACATCTTCACGACCTTTCCAATTCCTGCTGCATTTCACTTCGAATTTTTGGTCCTCCGGAATCGTTTTGGTGTATAATTCACCCTACTTTTATTTGGTTGTAAATTTTGGTCACAAAATTTTGGCTTGTATGCGGGAAAACACGGTTTATTGAACCCCAGTGTTTGACTTGCTGTTTGTTTTTTAATGAACCGCAAAATGAGGAAAGATAAAGATGACGTCGGCAAGATTTGAATGCAGAACGTAAAGAAGCGAAACTAAATATTACATATTTTGTTCGACACTACGATTTCTGAAAACCGCCCTCAGAATCCCTTTATTTTGGTTTCAAATTCTGACACAAGGCCAGCAATTTCAGTGTAGATGATATCGACCCCAGTGCTCAACTGGTACTTACTTTATCGACCCCAAAAGAATGAAAGGTAAAGTCGACCTCGGCGGAATTTTAGCTTAGAATGTAAAGACGAACGAAATGCCGCTAGCATTTTGCCCGGGGTGCGAATAATTCTGCCGGTTCACCGCCTTAGAATCCCTTAATATTAAAAACAAAATTGAAAAAATAATCAGATAGAAATATAAAATAATGGTAAGAATATTGAAATATTGTGAGCCTAGGCTTCAGTGTAAATATTTGAAGAATTCGTGTGGGCGTTGTGTACTTAGAGCAAGTCAGTTCTGCAGGGTCTATTCCTTTACAAATTACTTATATGGTGATGGCTTTGTTACTACTGCGATTATATTAAAGAATGGCATCATTCATTTGCACGATTCCAATCATAGAGCTTCCAGGCAGTTTCCTTATCGATTGTGACATTTGCAGCTCCCAAGGATATATACATTGATTTCTTTCTAGCACAGTGAAGAATGTCATACGTTAAAAGGGTTCTTTTTAGTGAGCTCACACATTCGAACGGTTTTTTCTAGTATAAGCAGGTTACGCATCTGACAGGTTCTAATAAACAGGCACAAGTACACACACATCTGAAGGGCTTTTTCAGACATGGGCACAAAATCATACACTTGAAGGTTTCCTTCAACTATAGGCACAAGGTTTGATATTTGAACCGCACTTCCAAGCATGGACATAATAACTTGCATTTGAAGGGGTCTTTCAGGCAGGGGCATAAAGCAACATATCAAAAGTAATCATATTAGTATGGCACAAATTTATACATTCTAAGGGTTCTTTAGGGTACTGGTACAAGATCACCTATTTGAGGTGAGGGATAAAAATGATTAAATCGACTGCAGTATTTCCCTGGTATTTATGTTTATCGATTCTGGGACGGATAATACTTAAAACTAATGTAGATAGAATTTCAACTTAGATGAAAAAGAATGAATTCTAAACACCAGCAGGTATTTCGCCTACGGCTCTAACAATTCTCCTCAATCCCCGAACTTCTAAAAGAGGAAAGTATTTACAAAAATGAAAGAGAAGGAGTAATATCCGAGGCAAAGGAATGAAAAGAAGAAACTTGCAAATGGAAATAAAATAAAAGAAAATATAAAAACATGAGAAAATTCCCAAAGTTAAATGAAAACATGAAAGGAAAGAAACTTCAAAAAATTAAGAAAAAGGAGAAATTGAAAAGAAAATCTAGATAGAAATGGAGGTAGATAAAATTAGAAAAGCGACAAATATTTTAAGATGAAAGGAAAACAAACAAATGGAAATATCTGATCAATAAGAAAGGAGAAAAGGTAAAGAGAAAAGGCAAACGTGATAAATAATAGTAAAAGTTTCTAACGAAATTTTGAGAGGGTTAGTCCACCCCCTAGATCCCAGCCCGACTAAATGGGCTACGTGTACCACATTCTAGTTTGTGATTTATTGTTTTGTACATACAGTGTATATATATATATATATATATATATATATAATACATTTCTAAATCTCTCAGAGACATTTATGCAATAGTGATACGATAAAGTAGTTGTATGCTGTCAACTTAATGTGACAGTCCCATGAAGGGAATAATGCTACTACTATTCAGCCCAAGGAAGCAGCACCACTTCCTGTCGGCCTTGACACATTTCCTGTGTCCTTATATTTACAAGAGCTTGACAGGCATTTCCAGCACCAGGCCATGCTACTCCAGACTGATGACGGGCAAGACTCAGAAACTAGTCTCTGGATGCAGGCTAAGCTAGGTAGAAGTGCTTGTCTCCCCCTTGTAAACATAAGGGCACAGGAAATGTGTCATGGCCGACAGGAAGCGGTGCTGCTTCCTAGGGCTAAATAGCAGTAGTATTATCCCCTTCATGGGACTGTCACATTAAGTTGACAGCATACAACTACTTTACATATATATACTTTTCATTTAATGTTTCTTCATTACACTATTCAGTTCACTTCACGTCTTCTAAGAATTTTTCTAAAGCCACTGTTCTACTATGTAATACTTCTTTATTTATTTATTTGAATTTATTCTACACATTTCAAAGTATAAAATAGGTATACTCTAGCTATATCAATTAGAAGATAGCAGTTTTGCAACACTGTTAGTAGTTTTCTAATTTTCGTGCCCCAGTTCTTTCAATTTGTAACTGTATATAACTGTCATGTGTAATGCATTTATACCTATTGTTTCCTGCATTGTGTTCAGATTTTGATATAAGCCGGACCCTTTAATACTCTTTTCTTATTTCCTTCTCCATTCTTGTTTGTTGTATCATCAGTTTTATCCGCTCCTAAGCGTTTGCATAGGTGACTCGGTTCTGATTCGTTGATTTAAATATCTGAATCTAATGTATATTATTCCCAATTTTAATTAATGTATCTCTTCTTATAATAGCTTTGACACATTTTTGCACTCTCATACCCATTTTTATGAGCAACTTATATAGATTCACCAGCCGATTATTGTCCTCTGTAAATATCTTTAAGCCATATACATAAAGGAGATGTTTCATAATTCTTCCACACCGTTTATAACTATTGGGGCATTCGTCTATAAAAATGTGTTAATGGGGTCAGAGTTCGGCTAAAATGTGCTGGGAACAAAATGTCACTCTTAAAATGTCAGCTTCTTCTGGATGGTCTGAAGTTGGTCTTAATCATCTCTTTACGTTGTTCTTATAGCATTGCTGGTTGATGTACTGAGTTAGTATCACAGCTGCCTTATTTACATGAGTGTCTTCAGTACCTTGGTGCTCCTGACAGTCGCACTTGTAATCCTCTGACTCTAATTCTGAGACACAAATGTATAGAAAGACCTGTGATTCAAGAAGTCTACCATGACTTTGCCTTTTTGGCACTGTATTTCCAGTCCCGAAGCCATACAGATGTTCTTATAGGCCCAACCACACTCAAGGAGAGGGAATTCTCCCATATTCCGAACAAGGTCATCTCCGGTTGATGTTTTCGGAGCAACTGAAAGCCTCACTTACCTTTTTAATGTTAAGATTAAATGTGTTTTCTGGTTATTTAGATACATTGTTCGAGCAAACAGGTGTATTTTAAAATTGCTCTTTTTTCCTATATTTTCCCCATGCCTGAGGCCTCCATCTAACTTTTCTCGCAAGAAAAGTGTTGTTGCTGTTATTGTTAGCCATATAGTTTAAGATGTTACTATATTCGGTTAAAATATATATAAAAAAAAAGTCATTATCTTGATTCGTTCGTCGAATTAAAATCTACTGGTTTTGCTTTTGTCTATAGTACTTTTCTTCTCTTTGTATGTACATGCGAATGGCGTACGCGTGTTTGAGTGAACATTCTTTTCATTACGATGTAGGCGGACCTTGTCATTATAGTATAAGTTATGTTTAAAACAAATAAATAAACAAAAAGTAAAAACCCCAACGAGAAAACACCATGACTAAAGATTAATCTTGTTTGTTATTTCAGTATGAGATTTACCCAAACGCGTTCAAAATGTCCTGTTTGTAAATAAACCAAGTGGAGACATAGATTTTCATTTACTTTGACTTGTCAAACATCCAAAGTCATTAAACCTTTCATAGACACTTTGCATGGGGGTGATAATAATAAAAATGTTGACGGAAACTTGAAACGAGGGAGACTGAAACGCTAATTATAACCGCTCAAGAACAAACTCTTAGAACAAATCTGATAGAGACAAAGATTGACAAAACTTAGTCAGACAGCAAATGTAGAATCTGCAGGATTACTGTATGCGACCTGACTGGTCTAATGCAGTTTGTCCGTGTCCAAATTGGCATACAGGAAATATATCCAGTGCTGTTAATGCTTATTTTGACTCAGATATCATTCCGTAGTTTAAGTTGCTTGAATTGTAACACCCGCATACCCGTCGTGACACGTTGCATAATGTTTTAGATATTTCACCAAACGTATCCATATTAAACTAGTGCCTAAATATAAAAAAAAACTTATAAACTCATTTGTTTATATGTAATTGAAATCCATCTAACATTAGCCCAGGGTAACCACTAGTCTACTGTCTTAAATTTATCTCTTTTGTCGGTCCTATAACAGTGTATCTCCTCTAAACGAATAGATCGTCTGCAAAATCGCCCAAATCCATTCATTGCACCTACCTATAATCTTTTCATTCTTATTATTATATTTATTAAAATATTACCTGGTCATCTCCAGAAGTGCAACTTTCTGAAACCCGTTTCCCTTACTCACGTGTTTCTTCCAAATATCGATCTATCTCTTCTGAAATTCAGAGTCAACTACATCTGCTTCACTAAAACTGATGAGGCCTGCAAGATCTATAAACACAGTGCACATACTCGTTTTGTTTTCTATATATTGTACGATATCGTATTTTAGGGAGAAGGAAATGGTATTAAAAGTAAGATAAAGTGAAATATATGGACTAGTAGGGGACTTGGTGGATTGTGAATAAAGGTGGAAAATGTGACTAAATGTTCTAAACGAGCATAAAAATAGATTCCAAAAAAAAAGGAGAAAGAGAATTATAGAAAACAATGAAATCTAAAGGGAAGATACAGATAATGTAATAGCAAAAGAGAAAGGAAGAGAGAGAGAGAGAGAGAGAGAGAGAGAGAGAGAGAGGGGGGAGAGAGAGATGTCGAACATGCAGTAGAAATGGCTTAGATATAAATTACCAAATAAAAAAGTTCCAGATACAGTCCAAATTCTTTATCTTTCATGTTTATGAAAATAAAAGATATAAGTAAATAAAACAATAGCAAAAACAAAACAACAACACTAAAAGTAACAACAACAACAGCTATCACAACAACCATACACAGCCACAACAACGACAAACGAGATCAAGTCGTAAGTATTCTTCCACATTTTCTAGCAAAATGGTTTTTTGCTTAAAGTCAGTTTATCGTCAAAATAAAGATGAGATAAGAAAATAAGTTGAGTTGCCTTTCAAAACAGTCGGTATTTATCTTCAACAAACCTTTTCACTGAGTCTGCCGCCATGTTTTCGTTAAAATTAATATCAATATTGTCCTTCGCTCCCCCTCTAAATTTTCTTAAATTTGAATTGCCAAACCAAAGGGAAAACTTTTCAAGAATATCTAGATTTTTGTTCAGTCTTCTTCACAGCTGGGATTCATTTAAGAAGTTCACGATAAATGCCACCGTATTGTGGCAGATTTTTTTTTCCTTTAGAGCTTGTTCCTTCGACAGAAATGAATTTAAGAGTATATATATTTATATAAAGAAGCATGCCTCATTTAAATAGTTTTAGTTGAGGTTTGTAATTTATTTACTTTTGTGTGGGGTAGGTGTTCACTCTATTAACATATCTATATTTGTTTCAGGTGGTAAAATTGAAATGCGCTCAAAGAGTGAGACAGAGAGAGTAAAAGAGATAGAAAGAGAAAGAAATTATTACACAAAAAGAGCAATATATATATATATATATATATATATATATATATCAAGAGAGAGAGAGAGAGAGAGAGAGAGTACTATTAAGTGAGAAAGAAATGTTTTGCTTGTTTAATACGTTGACCTTTAATATAAACTACGACTTTCATTCTGCTCTGAGACAGATAATTTTGGTTATTGTTTAAGGTGATGTATGAAGTAGGGAAGTATTCTCTAAATGAACTCTTATGAATAATAGCAATACAAGAACTATAAGAAAAATTATTGATTTCAAATTTTGACACAAGGCCAATGCTCAACTGGTACTTATTTTATCGACCCTGAAAGAATGAAAAGCAAAGTCGACCTCGGCGAAATTGATCTCAGAACATAAAAACGGACGAAATGACGCTAAACATTTTGCCCGTCATGCTAAAAAAACAGCTATGACAGTAATTATTGATTTCAAACATAAGTTATGACTACACATAATGGGAAGCTAAAATCAGTTATATGATTTATAAAGGACATTTGACAGATAGTTTATTTTATTGGCCCCCGGACAAATAAAAGACAAAGCATTTTGCCAGGCGTGCTAACGGTTCTGCCAGCTCGCTGCCTTAGATTTGTAAAATATTGGTTTCAAATTTTGGCACAAGGCCAGCAATTTTAGGGAAGGGTATAAGTCGATAGTAGTTATTTTATCGACCCCGAAAAGATGAAAGGTAATGTCGACCTCTGCGGAATTTGAACTCAGAACGTAAAGACGGACTAAAACCTGCTAAGCATTTTGTACGGCGTGCTAACGAGTCTGTCACCTCACCGTCTTAGGCTTGTAAAATATTAGCAATGTAAGAACTACGTCAATAAAACGTAATTCATAAAATTGACACGTGTAGTGAAGCAGGATAAAGTGAATTACAACCGTCACGGTACATGACTGGTTCTTGTTTCATTGAGGAGTCTGAAGGGCAAACGTAGACATTGTGTGATTTGAACTTATAAAGTGAAGAGAAGCATTTGTGAACTGCAATACATTTCTTTCGGAGCACTACCAGTTCTGTCACATATCGTCTTAACTATTGAGAATTTTAATATTCATATTAATCAGGCGATGAGCTAGCAGAAAATTTGAAACTAATTTTAAAGTTATTAAGGTGGCGAATTGGCAGAATCGTTAACCCGCTGTACAAAATACTTAGCAGCATTTTTTCCCTCTTCACGTTCTGAGTTTAAATTCCGCCAAGGTAGGCTTTGTCATTCATCCTTTTGGGGTCGATAGAATAAATAATAGTTGTATACTGGGTTCGATGTAAACGACTAACCCCCTTCCACGAAATTACTGGCTTAGTGCCAAAACTTTAAACCCATATTAAAGTTATTAGGGCAGCGAGCTGGCAGAATTATTAGCACGTCCGGCAAAACGCTTAGCAGCATTTTGTCCGTCTTTATGTTCTGAGCTCAAATCCCGTTGAGGTCGACTTTTCCTTTCATCTTTCCAGGGTCAATAAAATAAGTACCAGTTGAACACTGAGGTTGAAGTAATCGATATACACTCCCTCCCCCGAAATTGCTGGCCTAGTGCCTAAATTTGAAACCAATATTCATGTTAATCGTTTGTGCCAAATATTACTTATTGAACGCCAGTATATGAAATAAACACTGAAGCGAAGGCTAGGAGTCTCGTAGTCTCTATTTAAGTCATTATATTCTTTGTTGAAATCCTGCGGCAGAGTTCTCTGAACTGTGAGAACGCACAAGCATTTCGAAACAGGCGCACGCACACACACACAGCTGGCATTTCGTCGGTTACGACGTCGAGGATTCCAGTTGATTCGATCATAGGGAACAGCCTGCGCGTGGCTGAGCACTTCATAGACACGCGTACCCTTGCGTACCTTTAATGTAGTTCTCAGTGAGATACAGAGCGACATATAATGTGACAAGGCTGGTCCTTCGAATTGTAGGCACTGCTCATGTTTGCCGGTTGAGTGGACTGGAGCAACATGAATAAAAGTGTTTTGCTCAAGGACAGAACGCACCACCGGAAACCGAACTCATGACTTACGATCGTAAGTCGAATACTCTAAGCATTAAGCTACGCGTGCGCACGCACACACACACACAAGGTACGAATGTTCCCGCAATGTATTAATAAAAGGTTAGATTTATAAAATAAAATAGTAATTAATAATTAAACTTATAATAGATCCAATACACAGAAGCTTTAGTGACATAAGAAAATAAAATTGCATAACAATACTTTTGCGCGTGCTGGCGTCTGAAAATTGAAAAGAACACTGTAATAGTGTCTTTTGCAATTTCATGGTCGATAAAATTAAGTAGCCATAAGAACGAGGGGCAATTAAAATGAGTTTAAGTTTCCGCTACACATTCGTGGCCTTGTGGTTAAGCTAAGAATGATTATAATTTATTGAAAGTGTTGGATAGGAGAACAAGTAGAGAATCGTTTAAGCTGTATGTAAGTCTCGTCACAATCTACAATATAAGCTTCTCTGTTCATCTTTCTGCTGGTGGTGAGGGTAGGTGGCAATAAAATTATTTCTAATCAAGTACTATGATCGATTTCATTAATCGTGCCCCGCTTTCCTTAAACTTTTGACACTGTGTCAAATCTTATAAATCAACATAGAATACAATTTTTTTTAGTTCCGAGTTCAAATTCCACACAGGTCGACAACCATTCATTCGTGGTCAATACAACATGTACAAGTAATACTATGGAAGTTACTAAGTAATTTATGCTTATTACATGTAAATTTAGACAATATGAGGACATTTATAAATTATTAATAGTAAAAAAGAAATGGTGAATATTACTTTTATGAAATGGATATAATACACATTGTTGAATGTGTGTACATCACACACACATATTGAATAATGATTTCAAATTTTGGCACAAGGCCAGCAGTTTTGGGGGGAGGGGCAGAGATTACATCAACCTCGGTGTTCAACTGGTACTTATTTTACCGATACGGAAAGGATAGAAGACAAATTTGACCCCGGTGGAATTTGAACTGAGAACGTAAAGACTGCTAGGTTGCTAACGATTCTGCTAACTCGCCGCCTAGCAAATAGTGAATAATAATTGTGTGAAATGAAGAAAATATATTCTTGAATGAATATACGTTTGCATGCAGATATATATATATATGTGTGGGTGTGAGTCGGTTTGTTATGAGAGAGGGAGAAAGAGAGATGGTAGGGAAGAAAGAGAATGAGAGAGACTCACAGACAGAGTGGAAGGCGGAGAGCGAGAGAAGCTTAAACTAACAACTTTCCTGACCTACAATGATTTCCGGGTCACCATTCATCTAATCTAATTACTAAAATTGTATTAAAGTCCTTCAATTTCATCTGAACACTGTTTAGATGAAAGTATCAAAAAAAATAGGGGGGGGGAGAGAACGAAAAAAAAAAGGAAAACTTCTTTCAAGATTGTTTTTATTGATCTTGTTGCTTATTTGCTATTTTACTCCCCACTCACCATTCTTAATACATTTTACAAAATTTCAAATTTTTCTATGTTATTCCAAATCTCTGGTGGATATTTCCAAATTCAAAGCAATAATTTCGTTACTGATATGTTATTCTAAGTGTTGAAAAAATAAAGAAAAGAAATATAGAAAAATAAAAGCAAAGGAACCAGCAGTTGTAGTAATTTATATAGCAGGCCATTCCACAGAACTATATTTTACCAAAGCACTGTAACTACATCGTATGGTTTAAGAGGAGTTGTTTGACATTTCCATAAGGAAAGAAAGGAAAACATATTGAAACTGCAGCCCGTTGAAGGAGTGGCGGGACCGGTTTGTTTGTTATTAGTAAAAATCTAAGAGGGAATTATTTATATCCAAATTCAAATAAAATTTGAAAGTTGTGATATTTATGGTGTATTTAATGAAATAAAAGTGAAAATTCAGTGTTCGTAGGTTGGTCCATTACATGCAATAAAAAGAAATTGCTTATTTTTTTTTGTATGTGTGTTTTGGGTGGATACAGCTGTATTTCTGAATTGAGTATGTACTTTTCTTTCCCATCCCTTTTCGTGTGTGCGTGCGTGCGTATTCATACATTGCGTGTATTTGCTTGAAAAACTCTGTGGAGGTGTATATATATATATATATATATATATATATATATACATAAATCTCACACACACATACTTTATTATATGACTGAAATGATTATATATGTAGAATGTGAAAAAAAGAGAGAGAAATAAGGATATATGTATGTATATATATATATATATATATATATATATATATATATATATATATGAGAGAGAGAGAGAGAGTAGGAAAAGAGATAAAGAGGAGATACATCAAATCGCAGACAGGTCATACTCTAATTTAAAGAAAATAAATGGAATCTGCATCAAAATCAATACTTTATATTGTGTCTTATGACCTATGATTAGTTCCCTTAGTGACATATGATTGACATCTGATTTCGAATAATAGCTTTAACCTATATCATAGAAAGATTAGTTTCAATTACCTTCTATAAATTGTTGTGGTAACGTTTATCTCGAGAGTGTACAACATAAGCTAATGACCAGTTAGAAGAAGATATTCACGCAAAATCAAGACCAACTTGCCAAGTATATTTTGAAAATATCGATCTTCATTTATTCATAGTGTTGTAGTGGTTGCTCTCAATAATGTTAAGTGTAGTAGTAACGCCAGCAAGATAGAGTTGGCTTAACCTAAAACGTGAGAAAGAAACGTCTTTCCAATTCCAACAATTGAGTCTCGTATGTTCTGTAACTTAACCTGAATCCACCCTCTCGTTGAGCACAACCACCTGGTCGGTAGTGGCCTTTAGTAGAGTCCACACAGTTGCAAGCAATCAGGACAGTTCCTCAGTTTAAGAGACAACTGCTACCTTCCCTCACACTAGTTTTGGTGGCCCTATAAAGGGTCACAGGCGCTGCCTACCTTCTTTACTGAGCAGTATGATATAAAAATAAAATAAAAATGAAAGTATAATTTTAAATTAAGCAAAATATTTTCTAATTGGAACGATTGAGTCGTATAAACAAAGTTTTAATTAGTCTTTTACTCTTATTTTTGTTTCATATTCTATGGATGTATGTATAATGATGGTTTCAAATTTTGGTACATGGCTAGCAATTTTGGAGGAATTCAAGTGGTACCTATTTTATCGACCCTGAAAGGACGAAAGTCCACCTCGGCGGAATTTGAATTCAAAACGTAAAAACGGACTAAATACCACTAAGCATTTTGTCCGACGTGTATTACACACTATTTCAGAGTATTAACTTGTGTATGGTGTAGTGATTCCAGTAACCAATTGGATAACTGAGGCACTAACAATGCTTCTTTTTTATGCTGTGTATCTGAAGCAAATCAACTTGCTGTACGGCATTCTTTCCTCAGCCTATGGCATAATCAGCTACTAAAACAGTTTACAATTTGTTCATTATTGATCAACCACTAACGACGGACTGTAGTTGTATATCGTATTGTCTTATTACGAAATAAAAATTAAACGATTTGCTCGCAGTCACAACATACCTGCTGATTATTAATCTAAAACAGATACTGATTACCTGAGGATGAATGAAAATCGAAACTAGTTAATAGATATTTAGAAATTACGGTGTTTAGCCCATGCTCTCATTTCTAAATTGCATTTAAAAGTGAAACTTTAGTTTTCTAATATATACGTAATGAAGAACTACATTAATATATATATGTATGTGTGTGTGTATGTATATATATGTAGCTATACATACATACATACATACATACATACATACATATAGTTCAAATTTACAGAAAACAAAAGACGGAGATAAGTGTAGGAACGAGCAGGTGTATTAGTTTAACGTTCAAGAAGAATAGAAAAGTCTTGTGCGTTTCGAGCCTACACTCTTCGACAGAACGGATGAAGAGGAAATTAACGAAATGAACAGATAGAGAAAAACAACGGAGAGAGAAAAAAATGTATACATCCATATACAAACTTGTTATCAGTTCAAATACGCTTCAGTTATATTCGAACCCGTAAGAAGGTCATTTACTGCATTTCATATATATATATATATATATATATATATATATATATATATATATATTAATTCAATTTAAAATGAAATAGTGGTTTCTAATAATTGCACACAGTCCACGAATTTTGGGGTGTGGAAATACCTATTTAAAACCACTTTTCGACCACCTCGAATAGTAGCGATAAAAAGGAATGCGTACACCCACTGGGTATTCGAACTCAGAATATGCAAGGATACAACTTTATATCCGAAGGCATGTTGACTGGTGCCTTACCGACTCTTCTGTTTACAGTGTATATATGTATATAAAATAGTATTATTACAATTCTTGAAATTCAGCTACATTAACCACGTAAATAATTTCCGTAAAGATTTTCCCCCAAGAAATAAACTACTTTCGATGAACTGATCGGTTCTATACTTCCTATCTCATGATTATTAAAATATTGATCGGAAAAGAATTTCAGATGTTAAAAGCTTTCAGTACCCAAATAAATTGTCTAGTAGTGACCTTTAGTTGAAATCGTTTTACCTCATATACATAATAACGTACAATGATGTTAGCGATGCATATTCCCCTTGCAATATGCATGATAAGTTTTATAATAATGCGTTCTTTATCTATAAGCTTAAGAGTGATATTTCGGATCCAATACTTCATTACATTGAGAAGTTATAGCTCTGACACTGAGGACGTGATTAGAATGTCACAGGAAAAACATGGATTCCTCAAGCTGAGTCAACGAGCAGAAGACCGAGGGCTAGAACATGAATGAAATGGTTGGGTCGTATCCATGGTTTCTTGGGTATCCAGCAGGAAAGTGTAATGGCGGTTGCTTTTGAGCGGTCCTTATGACGAAGGTGCCTGAGGACTCAACCCCCACAACCCTTCCGGGAATAGCAGGTGGAGATGGACGGATGAATAGTAAGGGTTTATTTGTTGTTATGAAAAAGAACACAGCAAAGAATAGTTTCTGCTAATGTCTTTTATGAATAAATCATAATTAAAATCATAATTATGATATTCATTATTCAATAAAAATATTCTTGCTTTGTTAAATATGAGCTTTAATATTATAATTTTATTTGAATGCGGTAAGCTGGCAGAATCATAACTGCGCCGTACAAAAATGTTTCGCGGCATTTCGTTCGTTTCCGCGTTCTGGGTTCAAATTTCGCCGGGGTCGACTTTTCTTTTCACCCTTTCGGAGTCGATAAAAAAAGTACCGGTTGACAACTGGAGTCAATGCAATCGACTTACCCCCGAAACCGATGCCTTGTGCCAAAATTTGAAATCAATATTTTCTTTTACTTTACTTTAGAGGTGTCTATTTTTAGAAGTGGAAAACTCATTGTAGTAGATGACTATTTCTACACTCTTGATTCAACACGTCTTTTCTCATCTAACAGCCAAGCATAGATACTTTTCATACACGATATGTCCCTTGCATTTGACTGACCGAAGGCAAGCTTATTCTCTATTCAAAACTAATCACAAGTCATTATGTAATTATTCGAGGATTTGGATAGGTGTCTTTATCGTTTTTAGTCGGGCGAATTCCTGGAGCATTGAATCTAGTCGTGTTTTGCAATTTGTCCGTGGAAAAAAAAGTTATGAGATGCAAAAAGGTGAGTTTATTAACTAGTTCTAAGTGGGAATCAATAGAAAATAAGATAGGAAAAATAGATACCTAATGAGGTATCTTCATCTTGAGAGAAAGAAAATCTTTATGCAGGGACTATTTGGAGAGTAGTCTTTCTTTCTGAAGACAGCTTAGTATATAAATGTTTTTGATTGAAGAAACAATTCCCAGATGTGTGAGAAGTAAGTACTCTATACGTCGTTGTATGTAGCTGCTCTTCAAGACTACAATATTAATGGCCATAACAAGTGAACCCGGTCATTTTAGTACAGTGTTGACTACATGGAATATGTAGTTTCCATGACAAATTGATCAAGATGTTTAGGCCACGTGTTAAAGACCCGCTGATTTGAGTTGTATCCTTTGAGAGTATAGGGGAAGTATAATACATTTTTTACTTTGAAATCTGTTGTGTATTCCTTTTAGTAATGTTGAATGTGACTGTGTCCTCATCTCGCATGATGTTTTGATTAATTAAAAGGGAAGCGAATGCTACGCGGGAGGTGTGTACCGAAAGTGTATATGTGTGCGCGGAATGATGGAGAAGGGTTTATAGACATGTCACTGGAATAAGATTATGTATGAGGGCAACGTAAAATAGATTGTTATACAGTAAGAAATGAGTCACAATAATTACAAGCCTCCCCACCTCGCCGCTTCATACCATACAAGTGGTCACCGTGTAAACTCGCTGAAAAAGCATATAAAAGCCGCTTTTTTTTAACCCACAAGGATAGATCGGTAAAGCTCGAAAATATTCACTCGAAACGTGGTTTAACGTTTTGTCACAACATTACATTATGTGTAATGTTGTATTCTGAACCTTCTGCAGATCAAACTTATGCATTTAATGTTTCCTGTGTTGAGATATTTTAAACGATAATCGTTTATAATTATCGCTATAAATTAGTGGTTCTCTACCGGGTTATAATTATCGCTATAAATTAATGGTTCTCTACCGGGATCCTTTATGGCCTTTGAGGGCCCATGTGCAATAAATTCCTTATTCTTCTACAATGTACAAAATATTTTAATTTTTTTTATATACTCCCTGGTAATATTTACTTATAAAAATACAGTGGCATTTTTTTATATACAACAAATGGCTATGGGAGATCCAGTAGAATAAAATAGAAACTAAAGGGGCCCATAAGAAGAATATGGCTGAGAACCAGCGCTATAAATTATCCATAGGAGCTCAGACGAGATAAGTGCCAGTAATCCGTGTGGGTACATTTCCTGATCGGGTAAAATCTCAGTTGCATGTATTTTATGTTCATGTTATAATTTGCAAGATATTAGAAAGAAAACGAGTTCGTAAGATTTGGGGGTCGTAGAGATAGATTTAACAACGTTAATATTTGTTTTGAAAAAAGTTCACTTGGAGGCTATTGATTGTAAGAACTGCGTTGCAAAGATCCGTTGCTGCATGTTGAATAAAACATAACCTACAGTGAATAAGAAATGTAATGGATTTGAGCTCATAAATATTATTTACGGAATTGTTTGATTTGGAAAATTGTGGACATGGAGACAAAGTTAGTTGAAAGAAAGTAGGAATTGTGAAAGACAGTAAAAAGCTGTTCGGTCACTGGTTAAAAATGATAGCCAGTAAAGATTACTTTTACAAAATAGATTTAGATTTGAACTGTCGTAAGAAACTTTGTGAAGTAGAGATTAGTTCTCAGTAAGACATCTGGTCAGGTTTCAATTCCAGTACGTGGGACTTCATTTCAATTTAATCAATAATACTTTTTAGTCCTACTATCATATTTTTGTCATATTAAGATATAAGTTCTTGAATGTAAACAATCTTATATCTCGTAAATATGAATAACAATGAATGATTGAGTTAGTGTGGTGCAATAGATAATGGTGACTGATAACTTCCAACCACATTGGTCTCTCCTTTAAATCCTACTCAGCTATTGAACTGAATAGACTCAAGAATTCAGTGTTCGTAATTTGTATCTGAAATGAAGACCGAATCACGCCTTCAATTTCACAGTTTGTGTCTTTTAATAGCAGTCATCCAATAGGCAACTTGCTCTATTTTCTGACTATTTTTGCAGTAAAAATACAATGAATAAATAAACATATAAAAACAACATGAAAAATTAGTAAAGATTTTCCTAGACTTAAGTGGAATTGGGTGGTGTTTACATTATAAGGCAGGGGGTCTGTTAGTGAAAAGTTGAGAGACATTAATGCAGAGGTAGATTAAAGTTATGATTAAGCGATTGAAATATTGTGTGTTTATATAATTAGATGTGAGTTTCTGGGTGTGTATTCGTGGATCAATAGAGTAGTAATTGGGAAGGTGTGTAGTATTTCATATGTTGGACTATGAGATGTGGGCTGTGAGTTCGATTCCTGAACCCCGTGTTTCTTTTTTAAAAGAATAAGACATTTCTTTTCATGTTCACTCAGTTGAAATTGAGTACAAGCGACAAATAGGGGTATTTTTAACCCTGCGGGGGTCTGACATCACGTTCAGGATTCAAGCGAGACTCTTGTACTTTCTGATATTTAAATGTTATGGAAACTGGGGTGAACTCTCTCCTAATGGCCTGTGAGTTCGTGAGGGATTTTATCTAATGTGTACATTAGTTAAAATCCTTTAAAACACATTAGTTAAAATAATTATTTTAATGTAATTCTGAGATTTTCAAGGAATGTACATGTAGATTATCAGTGAATTTTAGTTCAGGGTTATATATTGAAACCAGACACTAGATGTCTGATTAAAATCACATTGACTGTCTTGTTAATTTGTGTGGTAAATAGTTGCTATTAAAAGGAAAGCTAAAATCAGAAGTTAAATGTACGCGTCGCTGTATCGTTATGGAATCATTAAAATATCGGACTCTTGGCAATTCGAACATAAGTTTAAGTATTTGTCTTTTATCTTTAACTTGTTTCAGGCATTAGACTGCGGTCATGTTGGGGCAACGCCTTGAAGGATTTAATGGAACAAATCGCTCCCAGTACTTATTTTATAAGTCTGGCAATTATTGCATCGGCTACTTATTGCTGAACCGCAAACAAACACCCGTTGTCAATTAGGGAGGGACACACACGCACACGCACACGCACACACACACGCACACACACACATAATTATTTATTTATTTATTTATTATAAAGACCTTCTTCGGTCATGAATGACCATGGGGTTGTACCTAGAAAGTTTCCTTCTGAGGCACAAGTCCGGGTAAGGTTGTTTATGGAGGACTAGTTGTCGCCCATGCATATCAGCCTCCCCTCAACACGCCACCGATGTTATCCAAAGGAAAAGCAAAGGCTGATATATTTTGGTATCAGTGACGTCGAAACTCATTTCTACAGCTGAATGAACTGGAGCAACGTGAAATAGAGTGTCTTGCTCAAAAACACAACATACAGCCCGGTCCGAGAATCGAATTCACTACCTCATAATTGTGATCCTGACGATTATATAGTATATTTACTGATTGTGAGCCCGACATTTACAATGTATATTTACTGTATATTTATTGTTCTTATACAAGAATGCTGTTGACAATGAGTCACAAACATTAATATATATATATATATATATATATATATATATATATATATATATATATATATATACATACATACATGTAATCGACTGACTTCCACAGCGTTTCTGCCTACACAATTCGGGCATTGGTCGAACCAGGGCTATAGTAGAAAACACCCAAAGTGCCGTGCCGTGGAACTGACCTCGAAAGCACATCGTTGTAAAGCGAGGTAGTAAACCACGCAGCCAGGCCAGCAAAAGTATTTTAATTTATTGCTTCAGAGTACTTTTATGCAAGGTTTTGATGCCTATCTTAATGTTGATTTAAACGAAAGTAAATTAAATTTATATCTGAGATAAGAATATGCATGCAGCTTATTGGTCCAACGCTATGGAAAACGAACATAGAGAAACAAATTCTCTCATTATCTCCGATATTAAATTAATTAATCAAGTAATTAATTAAACATCTCATACATTGATTACAATCAATGTAATACTATAGAGATATATTTAGAGATCATGGAGGTGGGGAAGAACATGAGAAATAGAGACGGGAGGAAGAAGACAAAAAGAGAGAAACGTGTAAAAGCTGCAATCGAAGCAAGAACGTTGCTGTGAAAAAAAAAAACATAGGAAAGAAGAATGGGAAAACAATAAATTTTACTAGAATATCCAAACATTCGTCTATGCAAAAACGTGCATACACACACACACACACACACACACACACACACACA
>NC_068988.1:97246992-97248299 GCF_001194135.2 Octopus bimaculoides
ATATATATATATATATATATACATATATGTGTGTGTGTGTGTGCATATATGATGGCTGACCACTCATGATTTAGGAAGACCATTACAGACCGTTGCCGATGTAAAATGCCAGCAATGCCTGTGCATAGGGTTATTTCACCCACGGTCGACTTCACTCGGGCTTGCGCCTGCGGCTTCCATTATCGACGCAGCGGCCTCCTACTCGAACAGTCATCGAAAAATCGCCACGCTGCTAATCGCGTAACCTAAAATTTTAGGTCCAATACCTCACAGACCTCTTCACCCTATTGACATGATCCGCATATTGGTACTGCGAGATATCCAGTACCAATATGTGTCGCAGGCTCAAGAATTTGGGGCGCCGCGATCTCAAGCAGAAGCAAAATATATCCCAAATGTCCAATGCCATTCCTTGCATGTCCAGTTTTATATTAGAGTGACCTCTAAGAGATATGCTTTAACAAAAGCTGAGGAGTGCTTGGCGGAGTGAGAATTCATGACGGCCTGTGCTATTGCTAGATAATCGTTGAACTTACACTTGGTTCATCTGTTTTTTGACAAGTTTTGGTTTTAGTCCTACTGAGTCTCTAGCAACCGCCCTAACCAGCAAGCCTAGTTGGGAGGTGGTATTTTAGTCACCGACGATCCGACCATGCAACAATTTCTACAGGATTTCATGTTACCAGTAGCACTCAAAAGAGAACTACCAGTGAGCTGACATAAGTATATTTATATGTGAAGGCGCATGGCTCAGTGGTTTGAGATTCAGGCTTATAATCGTGAGGTTGTGAGTTCGATTCTCGGACTGGATTGTGTATTGTTGAACTGAACACTTTAGTTCGCGTCGCTCCAGTTCTCTCAGCGGTAGAAATTCGTTGCGATGTCACTGGCGCCAAGCTATATCGGTATTTGCCTTTTCCTTGCACAACATCGGTGGCGTGGAGAGGGGAGACATGCGGGGGCGGCGGCTGGTCTTCCACAAATAACCTTGTCTAGACTTGTGCCTTGGAAGGGAACTAAGTACAGTCCCATGATCATTCGTGACCGAAGTGGGTCTTTACCCTTTACCCATATATATATATATATATATATACAGAGAGAGAGAGAGAGAGAGAGAGAGGGTATGAGAGGTAATGGTGTCAATAAGACCCAAAGGTGTCAGGTAATGGTAAGTGCTATGGTCAGACCATAGTTGAGCTCCAAGTTTGGTGATTATGCAAATAAGGAGTCGACCGTAGGTCATATATCAGCATGTGTATATATAAACAAATATTTTTATGTATATATATATATATATATATATATAT
>NC_068988.1:97248346-97250048 GCF_001194135.2 Octopus bimaculoides
ATATACACACACATACATGTCCGTATGTATATACGTATGGTCGGTTCCGTAAGTAATTTTTGTATGATGATTTAGCCAAGAGTAAAAAGAGAATAAGTACCTGGCTTACAAAGAATAAGTCCTGGAGTCGATTTGTTCGACTACAGGCGGTGCTTCAGCATGGCCACATTTAACTCTACTGAAACAAATAAAAGAATAAAAGAATATCCATTATACGGCATCTCAAGTTGCAGTGAACATGGAAAAGAATGTGCGTTAGGAACATTCTACTAAGACAATACTCTGGACTTTTCTAGTTTTGACTCAATGAAACATTGAAGATATGATCGCTGAAAAGAGTAAAGGCAATAATACTTAGGAAACGGGAACATTGTGAAAGGAAGAGACTTGCTCACGATCACAAGGTGCATTCTAGTGATGACCTCATAATATGAGTCAAACACCCTACGTAAGCTTTAAACCATACACATTCATGAACACATGCGCACAGAGATATATAAGTAGACTCACAACACACACACGCATGCATACACACATACACAGACACACAGAGACACACGCTCATACACACGCACGCTCATACACACGCACGCGCATGCACACGCACGCGCATGCATGCACACACACATACACACACATACATGCACATACACACACATAAACACACACGCGCACAATATATGTGTATGTAAAAGGTACGAAAATCGAATACAAAGATTGAACAACAGAAAGATAGAATGTGTGTGTGCGTGTGTGTGTGCGTGTCCGTGCGTGTGTGTGCGCGCGTGTGTGTGTGTGTGTGATGGGGGACGAGAGTCATAGATCGTAAATAGATGCTATCAACAGTTGGATAAAGAGAGAGAAAAAGATTGAAAATATGGAGAGACGAAGCAAACCAGAGACCGAAAGAAACAGTGAATGGTTCGAGGTACGGAAAAGAAAGAAAAAAAAACGAAGCTAAAAGAAAAAGAAAAACAAGCAAAAGGAAATACAGAGAGGCACAGTTACTGGGAGGAAGAGAAGGAGACTTACGATAGCAGTCATATCAACAAAACAAGTGTCATTTTACTGTTTGCCAAAATTAATGACGTTTAGTGAAGGTTTTGCGCACTGAGCCATCATTTCTTGTATGGCGGGAAAGAAACGAGTGACAATTCTCATCCCACATGGTCTTTTAGAGCAATTAGTTTATTATGCTAAAAGGGTGCGCTCGAGTGCATGAGACCCGCTGCGTATGTAAACGAACGTTGTGTGGCGGTTTCCCCGGTGTGCTGGAATAATATTTAAAGAAATATGAAAATGAAACGCTTTAAAAATGGTTTCTGTGAAATCAAATATCAAATTAGATTACCACTGCCGAATACATACATACATACATACATACATACATATACATTTATGCGTGTATGCCTCTCTCTCTCTCTCTCTCTCTCTCTCTCTCTCTCTCTCATATATATATATATATATATATATATATATTTATATATGCACATGTATTTATGCATATACATGTGTCTGTATGTATGTGCGTGCGTGTGTGTGCGCAATTAACGACTGTGATTTATTATATATACACACACGTATATATATATACGTATATATATATATATATATATATATATATATTACACATAGATACATACATATATATATATATATACATATATATATATATATATATATATATATATATATATATATA
>NC_068988.1:97250112-97255860 GCF_001194135.2 Octopus bimaculoides
TGTGTATATATATATATATATATATATATAGTATATAAATATATATGTGTATGTGTGTGTATACAGCAGGTGTCCCATAAATAAGGCAGTATTTAATCATTTCTTTAATGGGGAATGCATCTTTATTTATGGAGCAGCTGATGTGTGTTTATGTATGGAATGTATACATACATGTTTGTGTGTGTACTGTGGATATGAATATATAAGTATATGTAATTAAAGATTATATGAATGTTTGTGTCTGTGTATAGAAATAGAGATGCTAATAGTGCGTAAGACATATGGATAAGCATATAGGTACTTGTGTGTGTGTGTGTGTGTGTGTGTGTGTGTGCTTGTGAATGATTTTGCCGGAAATGTGGTTAACATAAGAAAATAAGATTAGATAACTCTTGTTTTATTTTGCCAATAGTGTTGTATTGTCATTATTATCAGAATCGTTAACACGCCGGCCAAACTGCCTAGTGATATTTCATCTGTCTTTACGTTCTGAGTTTAAGTTCCACCGAGGGATCGATAACATAAGAACCATTTGAACAATGGGGTTGATGTATTCGACTTATCTCTTCCCTCAAAATTGCTGGCCTTGTGTCAAAATTTGAAATCATCATTATTATTTTGCAGACCTCTATTTGTGTCTCAACGAGAGAAGTATCATATGGTCGATTTAATTGCTAGAAGTTCAATTCATAACCTGCTGTCTTTTAAAATTGAAACAAGCTATCTGATGAAAGGATATTCTTTGAATATGAGTCTACTTCATCAGACCTGATTTGAGCATAAGCAACAAAAATGAAGTAAAAAAATTCATTAAATCCTCCTCCTCCTTATCATCATCATCACCATCGTCCTCAATATCATTTTCAATGTCAACAGCGTTGCATTCACTGTTATTGCCATCATCGACGCCTCACGACTGACATGATTGTCGGACTTCCGTTTAATGACGCAGCCATGATCATTATTATTCTGGATGATAAATAGATAGTTAATGAGTTTCAGCTGACAGAGGAGGACACACACAAATACGCACACATAATAAACTCATTGTCTTATACACAGGATTAAATTCACACACGTATGTTTTATTGATAACCCAAATTCAGACAAAAGAACATTTTTTTTTTATGACAGGAGCTAGAACAAAAGCACAGTAGTACAAGTCTGACATAAATGAATGAGAGAACTTCATGATACACTATAAAAAAAGAAGTGAAGGTTACGTTCGATAAGCACCCTCTGCAATTACCTAACATAATCAAAAATAGTATTTAGTAACCTAAAACGAAAGATTATTTTCCTTTACATATGTGTTCAATATTCGACTTTAATTTTATTCTAATAACTATTAGCGTCACCAGCTTCTGAAGGAAATTGTATTGTTATGCAATTACGGTGTGTATGCTAAAATATTTCAACTACATTTCGGTTTGCATGTAATTCACGCAGCATAAGATATATATAAAACTTGATTCTTGACTTCGTATGAAAGAAAACAAATGGGAAAATATCTAATATCAAATATAATTAACAATTGTCTACAGCTGTGGGTAAATAGCAATGTATAATAAATTTAAGATGGTTTTAAAGTCATTTAGTACCATGGTGAAGGAAGAAGAATAAGGATACAAGCTATTTTGCCCTTTCATTAACAAAGAGCAGGAACAAAAAGTTACCGTAATAATTTCTAGTAGCGATGGTGGTGGTGGTGGTGGTGGTTGTAAGTAGTCAGTTTAAAAACAACATTATATACCATTGTAAAATCATTGTCCTCGTGAATGAGTCATAACAAACATAAAAACACATAAGCCGTTTTACTACTCACATTCGTTCGTGGTGGTATTGTATACTATAAAGTTGGGCGAATGCAAGTCAGATACGGAAGAACTGTGATACATGTGGAATTATATCAGTGACCACATCGTTAATGCACAGCGAAATATTTTGAAGCTTTATAGTACATAGAAGGCTCTCAGTAAATAAGACGAAAAGCAAATATAAATCGTATTGCGCGGTCTTCTAAATGACTATCGTAACTCTACTACGATGTACCAATTTATCTTGATCTGAAACAATCCGATCGCTTGCTGGCAAAGTACATCTCCGAAAAAAAACTGAAAAGAAAACTTTGCCTTCTAACTAACTAATGACGAATTGGCTGAAGCAATGGAGTCCTAGAAATAAATCCACACAGTATTCGTTCTGACACACTACATTTTGAGTTGAAATCCGGTAACGCTCAGCTTTATATTTCATCCTTTCAAGGTCAATCAATCAGGAAAGTTCCAATCCAGGGCGGTGGATTGGTGGAACTGTAAGAATGTAGGACCGGATGCCTTGCAGTATTTGTTCCAGCTCTCTATGTTCTGAGTTCAAATCGTGCCAGGGCTCACATGTATGGTAGACTTAATCTGTCACCTGATTTAATACTGCCATCTGACAAAGTGAATGTCTTGAGTGGAATCTACTTTGTAGCAAGCATTTGGGCCATGTCTCCGATTTGAAGATGCTGTCTTCTCTATCTCCCTTCCGCTTGTCTCGAAGGTCTTCTAAGAGTTATAGTTATTTTCTTCTCTGCTGACTAAAAAGTTCAAAGAATTTTTAATAAAAATATAAATGTTCTAACCTTAGTGATTTTAAACCAAACAATCACACAACAGATGAGACATAAACAGTTACAGCTAACTACGTATCGGTTTGATATTTTAAATAAAGAAAACTATAGAAGCTGTGTACTATATTGAGAATTAATATTTGAATAGATACCACCATTAAACATGTATAATATTACAGGAACTTCTGCAACAACAAAAAAAAACACAATGAAATGAAAAAATAAAAAATATAAGTTGGGATGAACCAATTCTGTAGACGAAATCACTACTACGTAATAAAGAATCGCAAACAAATAGCTGAGCATGGAAATTGAATATTTCAATCATTTTCTGGCCCATAACACTTTACAAACTCAAGTGTGTATGTAATGCCACATCATGTATTAGAATTACAACATATACCCGCAATAACAAAATCCGCAAACAAAACACAAGCCGACATTAAATTTTTTTTTAGAAAATAAAATAAAAATAAATCAACAAAACGAAGAAAGAAGCAAAAAAACAAAAACTAAAATTACAAAATTTCTTTATTCAATATAAACCATTTCAACGTATTTTTTTCTTCACTTCATTTTTTTTTTATATATATTTTTTACTTGCGATGATTGGTGCTACTTTTGTTAATCTCTTCCATGTTTGAATATAGTAGCGTTTGTTGACAGTGTGAGCAAGTTGTAAGAGACTTTACTGTTTCATGTCCGTTTTTGTTTTTTCTCTCTTTCTTTTTCTTTACTTCCTTGCCCCTTCTTTACTTGTTTGTTTGCTTGTTTCTTTCTTTCTATTGTTCCGCTTTACTGATATAACACATTTTGACAACAGCAACAACGTAAAATTACCATTCCCATACAGACTGATCAATTTCTCCTCCTCTTCATGTTTTGAAACGTACAATAATAATAATAATAATAATAATAATAATAATAATAATAATAATAACAATCACAGTAACAACAACCACAACAATAATAACAATACATGGTTAGTTGTCTACACTTGCTCGCTAGTTTGTTTCTGATTTGATATACATATCTTTTATATGCTTCGGAAAGGACTAAAAATACAGAATTGATAACGAAATCCTTCCCAAAGGACAGCAACTGTTGTTGTTCTCATTATTATTAGTTTCTTTTTGTTGTTGATATTTTTGTTTTTTTGTATTTATATATTTATTTTTGCATATTTTGCACGCTTCTCTGAAAGATTGGTATTTCCATAGCAGACGCTTCCAGAAAAGAAACTTAAACCCAACAGAGACTTCGTAACGTAGACTTCCCTCTAAACAAGATCAGTTTCCATCAACTAAGTTATAAATGGCGGAATTCTGCTGAATTGGAGAATTTCTCCTGTTTCTAGATTTTTTTTGTTTCTTCTTTACTATCTTTACTAATTTTTTTTTAATATTTTTATTTTTATTTCTTTCTTCCTTTTACTTTCCATTTTTTTTTTTAGTTGTTTTTGGTATTCTTTATGTACCTATTTACAAGTATATAGACGAAATGACTTCATTTTTGCAGAATTTTAATAACTGTTTACGTTTTATGTATCCGTTTATTTTCAGTAACATAATTCATTGTTGAAATTTTCAGCATTCCGTAGAATACACTCTAGGTATCTGGATTCATAGTAGCTTTTCTCCTCTTCCTTTCAATTTTGCAGCAGTAGCAGCAGCAGCCTGAAAAAGCAGTAGCAGCTGCAGCTATAGTGGTTATGGTGATTATGGCCGTAGATCAGCCCTAATTTAATTGACAAAAGATCGATTACATTTCATCCGAGACCCTCTGTCACTTATTTAGGCTTCGTGTATGTAGGTCTATATTATCGACAGTGTCCTTCCATTTTATTTGAAAAACAAAAGAAAAGAATTGTACGGTATAATTTCAGGGAGATATGACTGCTCTTTCCAGAAGTTTATGTACCCATCTAGAGTTTCTCTCATTCACTTATCGTCGTTATGGTGGTGGTGGTGGTGGTAGTGGTGGTGGTGGTGGTGGTGGTGGTTGTGGTAGTCATCGTCTTCATTGTAGTAGTTAATAGTCGTAGCAGCAACATCAGTAGTAAGAGTAATAGTATCATCATTATCAGTAGATGTAGTAGCAGAGGTATTAGCAGTTGCAGTAGTAGTAGTAGTAGTAGTAGTAGTAGTAGTAGTAGTAATAGTAGTAGTAGTAGTAGTATTTATTACCAGACAAAATTTTTCAAGATGTTTCTTCCGCCTTCACGTTCTGAATTCAAATTCCGCCGAGGTGTATTTTGCATTTCATCCTTTTGGGGGTTGATAAAATAAGTACCAGCTGAGCACTGGGGCCGATGTAATCGACTTGCCCCCTCCCGCTGAACTTGCTGGTCTTGTGCTATAATTTGAGACGATTATCATTATTATTATGAATGTTTCTTTTTTTCAGTTTTGTTTCCGTTTCCCGCCGAGTGTCTTCCCGACACTTAGGACAAAGAAATACATAGTATAAATCGATAGGCCACTAAAATAAGCACATTATTATTATTATTATCCTTTTTATTATTATTGTTGTTGTTGTTGTTGTTGTTGTTAGTATTTAGGCGGCGAGCTGGCAGAATCGTTAGAACGGTGGGCAAAATGCTTAGCGGTATTACGTCCGTCTTTACTTACTCAGTTCAAATTCCACCGAAGTCGACTTTGCCTTTCATCCTTTCGAGGTAGATAAATTAAGTACCAGTAAAGTACTGGAGTCGATGTGGTCGACTTCCCCACCTCCAAAATGTAAGGCCTTGTGCATTTAGTAGAAAGGATTATTATTATTATTGTGTTGTTGTTGTTGTTATTGTTAGTAGTAGTTGTAATGGTATTAGTAATCTAATGCAACAAGGGGGCTGTAGAGTTATCCCGTTTTGATTGCATTCAGTAGTAGTCTAACCGCCCTCTCCAATTCTAAGCACATTATATGCTATGTCTCGATAAATACACACTCATTTGCAACGAATGTTTATTTCTTTTATATTTTTCGTTTTCTCTCTTCAAATGTCCACATCATTCAAAAAGGAGGGAAAAACAATATTTCCGAGAATAAAAATCAATTAGTAATTCTTTTTTGTTTTCATGCTTCCTTGTGTTTCATTTAAAAAGATGTGTAATCTTCTTTTGTGTGTATATATA
>NC_068988.1:97258250-97259257 GCF_001194135.2 Octopus bimaculoides
TTTCTTATTATAACCGCCAACCTTGTTCCATTCAATAGAACGAAAGTTACTCCAGCCTCAATATACACCGATTAACAACTGATGTATGAGCTTTACCCTTCGCCTCGGCTCCTGAGCAAAAATATAAATAGTTGCATATACAACTCAAGTGTAATGACTGAAGACAAATTAATAGACTGAATCGGATGCGTCTTTTTTTTTTTCTTGTTTTTTACACGGTGGGGTGCTGAAAAGTTCCTGGCTTTAAGGGTGTCGCAAAAGGCCTGGTTGGAGGCCCAACTTTCCGAGTTCTTTTACGGGGCTTAGAAACACTGAACGACCGCTGCATTAGGTGGGTGAACCTGCGAGGGGAATATATTGAATAAAATCGCAACTGATCTTCCTGTTTTCCTTTACCCAAAGCCAAGAACTTTTCAGCACCCATTCATCTGTGTGTTGTTTATTATTGCTTTACCGGGTATCCGGCAGAGCTGACGATCAACCTATTCCCGCTACAGCGGGAACACGGCATGACAGGGTTAATGCCCCCTCGTCACATCCCGCCTCTTTCTCTCCCCTATTCTTCTCTTCCACCATCGTCTTCACACACCTTACTACTACAGTCATTTAACTACAACACTATCTCCTGAGTGCCACTGTTCGGGGATTCAGGGATAGTTCGTCTACTTCTTGCCATACATACTTCCAGCTGTTCGGGCAGTTGAACTTGGTATGTCGAAACATTTCAACATGATTACGGCTGGTATATTGTGCCACATGAGAAAATATTCAGTCACCTTTTGATAATTATATTTATAGATATATAAATCTATGTGTGTGTTTGTAAGCTTATTCACACAAAAATAACGTAGGTAGTATAAAAATGTGTATTTAAACAAAATTGTAACAAAAATAAAAGGTACAAATTTTAAACATTTTTATTGCTAAAGGTGCTGTGTGTATGCTTTATCTCTCTCTCTCTCTCTGTATATATATATATATATATATATATATATATATATATATAT
>NC_068988.1:97259675-97264017 GCF_001194135.2 Octopus bimaculoides
TGTGTGTGTGTGTGTGTGTGTGTGTGTGTGTGTGTGTGTGTGTGTGTGTGTGTATACACACACATGTGTATGCATGTAAGTGTGTGCGTGTGGGAGGCCTATATGTGTGTATATCTTTGTGCATATTCACATTTGATTCCTGCGTATGAGGAATGTCTGTGTTGTGTCGTGCTGAAAACTTAACTATAACTAATTTGAATAAATTTCCCATTAATCTTTTCGAGTTTCTGGCTGTTAAGTTTTGTTATTGTGTCATTAGCAACGACGCTATACAGTAACTCAAAAATCTTTGCTGTTTGGGTGCTGGAACACACTTATAGGCAAAGCCATATGTGACTTCACCAAAAAAATAACACGAACAGCAACACCCTTATAACAAAGATAACATAATTTTATTATTTTCTATAAAAACCAAATGAATAGCAAGCATAACACCAATAAAAAAGAATTCTGAGATATATACTCATATTAAATGGTGATTCAAAAACGTTTTTATTAACTTTAATTTATTCTATGAAAACTAATACCTAGGGTCCTTCCGTTGTAGTATTAACTAGTAAGTACACTTAACGCCAAAATTAATACATACACATGCACAAACACTCATATCAATGTGAACACGAAGTCAGAACTTTAGCAAAATTATAACATAAATACCAAAGTGTGTACGTGGGAGGTTGCTCAACCTCTTAGAAATAGTAGATAAATGTACCTCATGCAACACTGTACTGTCTTGCATGAAAGGAAAGACATGTTGGATAATATAGTCCAGAGTTTACTAATCTTGCAGCAATGGTTTGATGGCAGGACGGACGAACGGATAGACGGACGGACAGATGGACGGCCGTTCAGATGGATGGATGGATGAACAAATGGAAAAGCAGATATATGGTGGACGGATGGACAGATGAACGGACAGAAGTACAGAAGTTCAGATGGAAGGATGGACAGATGGATGGATGGAAGGACGGACAGACGGACGGACAGAATGACGGGCGGGCGGATGTACGGACGGACGGACGGACAGACAGATGGAAAGAGGGACGGATGGATGGGTGCTTAGTCGGGAATGCTTTTGATCATAGGTTTGCTCAGTCATGTCTCATCTAGAACTAGACAACAAAAACGGCAACACTGAAACTTATAATCCATTCAACGCTAACCTGGCCACTGCAAACAAGTAGCAAGCATTCATACAAAATGTCTCACAAACAAATAACAAGCAAATGCAGGTTACAAGTTATCATTCAATGTATTAATGCACTAAAACCATTTTTACCTGAATAAGTACTGCTGAAATCGGGGTCCGTCTAATATGTCAGTGCATCTTTTGTACCAACAAATACGAGATACAGATAATTCGCAATGATTTTCTCAATCCAAATACTCCTTAAAACACCTTTCGTCTACCTACTTGAATAAAGAATATGTTGGATGCTACTTCCGTTTCATTTATTACTTTCAAAAATCAAATTCACTCACTGAAAAGTGACTTTTGTACATATTTCAACCAGTTTTTTTTTAATATATACATAAGTCTTTCTAAGTTTGGTACAAGACCAGAAATTTTTAGGGGGAAGATGTAATTTGATTACATTGATCTTAGTGCATGACTTTCATTTCATCGACCCCGGAGGAATGAAAGGCAAAGTAGACGCTGGTCGAATTTGAACTTAGAACATAACGCTCAGGAAAAAATACCGCTAGACATCTTGTCCGATGCGTTAATGACTCCGCTAACTGACCAACTTAAATGCGTATACAACGGTTTCAAATTTTGGCACAAGGCCAGAAATTTTAAGGGAGAGGGTAAGTCAATTACATCGATCGCAGTGTTCACTTGGGACATATTTTACGAACCCCGAAAGGATGAAAAGCAAAGTCAAACTCAGCGGATTTTGAACCCAAAACGTAAAGAGCTTGAAGAAATGACGCTAAACATTTTTGCTGACGCAGTAACGATTCTGCCAGCTTAGCGCCTTATATGTGTTTGTAATGAAAATTTTTTTCTACTCTAGGCACAAGGCCTTAAATTTTGGGGGAGGGGGCCAGTCGATTAGATCGACCCCAGTACGCAACTGGTCCTTAATTTGTCGACCTCAGCGGAATTTGAACTCAGAACCAGCTCGCCGCCTAAAATGTTATGATTGGTTCAGGTTTGAAACGCATACGCTTCTTTCCCATTAAATGGAGTTGTATCATCGATCTAAGATATGTTCAAAGGACTCAGTATTATAATATAGATTTTTGCATAAATTTTGAACTGAAGTCTACAGCTATCAACGAGAATTCTCACTACCGCCGTTTTTGTCCTTTGTATTGTGTATTGTCATAAAACTTAGGAGTCAGTCTTTGCGAAAGTTGAGTAATCATGCATGTGTGTTCATATTCTTCATGGCCAAAATTTTAACATTTGTCTTCCCTTTAAATGGAACCAAGTTTTTGTGGATGAGTAACAGTTTTTACGTCAAGCAAGAATCATAAAATAAAATTTTCAAAAGCCTAGTAAATTACATTTAAAACATGTAAAAAAACTGTTTGAGATAAATCTGATAAGCCGAATGCAATAATTTTTCTTTGAACAAGACACAATACCTTCATATGAAAAGGAGTATTAAACAGAATACAATGCCTTACATATAGTTTATGTTTTAACGACTTTGCGGGAATAAACCTAGCAGTCGGAACAGGCGTAGAGGATATTCAACGGATAACATTGATATACCAAGTTTGAGAGGAAAGTGGTATACAAATATTATAAAGAAATTTGTTTGAGTATTTTTATGTGCACGTATGATACTATAATACGGCACTAAATGTTCAAAGAAACTATTAAAACTGTTTCCATTTCATACAACTGTTTTACATATATGTACATACATACACTAACCCTACTCATATATATATATATATATATATATATATATATATATATCGGTGTCTTCAGCCATGTAACAACCACACGTATTTTTCTCAGCCTATTCTTTTCCTTCTCTCTGGACCTTTCCTCCTTCCGACGATGAGCTATGGTCGAAACCTCACAACCCGTCTTTTTTCCATCTATGCACGTCCTTCTGATTTTTGTTGCTTTTGTTTTTATCTTCAATTTACTTATATATATGTATGCATATATGATAGTCAAATGCCTCTGAATTTTCAGGCACTCATTATATACATTAAGATGCTTTTGTTTGAGCTCAGCTTAATCCTGATCCTGCATGTTTCTCTCTCAGTGGCGTTCCAGATACGATCATCACTCATATTGTTTTTCAGAAACATGGTTCTTTCGTTTTCTAAAGGTGTGTTTTGATGGAGATTTGACAAATATTTTTGCTAATACTTGAAAGAGCGTAGAAAAGCAAAGAATATTATTCTACATCTTTGAAACCTGAAAGAGAAGACCGCTTAATGATCAGAGACCTTACTGTGATTACAGAGTTGCAGTCATTTCACTTCATTCATTTTGCTAATATTCTAAAGGAAGTCATAAACATTGTTAAGAGACATTTCATTTCTATATATTTTAGGCCATGTTTCTCTAAAAGAAATAATGATTCTTCCTACTCCATTGTGTCAAAACTACATCTGTTCTGTATCTACTTACATACACACTCTCTCTTCCTCTCGTCTCCTTTTCTTCCTCACTTTGTCCGTTTTTTTTCTTTAACATGTTTTCTTTTCGTCTCATATCTACCCATCTTTAACGATGTTCCTTCCATCCATATGTACCAACTTAATAAAACAAAGCCAAAAAACAAAACAAAAATCAACTCCTACGACACTAACCACTCGAAATACATCTTCAAGGAATTTACCTATTAGATCTGTCTGATTGTACAGTGCTACGTTCCTTATTTTCAACCATATGGAAGATCTCCTGATGGGAGAATGAAGGGACATACAAGAATTCTTCACTTAAAGTTGGAGGCAGCAATAATGAATTTCCGGTTTAGAAATGACAATAGATTTTATTTAACTTTTCTATTCCTTCATTTATTCGTTCATTTATTTCATTCAGATACGATGTCTTCAACTGAGTCAGTATGAAATTGTGGCATGTATATATATATATATATATATATATATATATATATATACAATTATATATATAGTATATATTATATTATATATTATATACATATTATATATGATATATATTATATATATTTTATACATATATATATATATGTATTATATATATATGCATGTATCATATATATTATACATATAATACATATATATATATGTATTATATATATATATATGCATGTATCATATATATTATACATATATATGTATTATATATATATATATGTATGTATGTATGTATTATATATATATA
>NC_068988.1:97264117-97265491 GCF_001194135.2 Octopus bimaculoides
ACATTATAAATTTATATATAAAAAATATAACTTATCAATATGAAATTACATATAAGTATGGAATTAAAATGTCTATATTTACAAATATATAGATATGTATATTTATGAGTAGAAACAGAACCATGAAGTGATGCGATGCAGACAGTATATACATATGAAAGATATTAAATGAATATATACATCTTATCTATACAAACTTGAGGATATGGATAGTTTTAAAATGCTGGTCATTGTTTAAATATATATACATATATTAAAAAAAGCAAATCACAATTGATATATAGGAAATATGAATTCATGCGGTGAAAAGAAGTACATCCCCCCATCTCCTTTATAAGGGGCCAGATAAAAATACCAAATCTTTCCCATCTTCATTCTATAAGGGAAGATAGAATATAAGGACAAGTCCCACTGCGAAACAGAATTTTGGGAATAATATCCGGAATTAAAATCAGGCGAATGTAGAATTAGTGTGGAATGTGTTTATAGTTAATTACTGTTTATGTAAATGTGAATCATATCGCATATATATTTATATCAAGATGAATGAATTTAGTGATAGGTGACAGTTATGTAGACATAATCCCTGTTGCTGTAGATTGTTGCAGGAAGAGAACCACAATTCGAAAAGTGGTGCAGCAAGTGAATGAGTGCCATTCTGAGGAATCACACAACCCACCAGAAATGACAGCTAAATTCCCCAACAAAACAAATTCTACCATTATACAAACAGGAAGTGTATGTTGTTCTTGATATATATAAAATGACAGCTTCCTTTTATCATAGAACTGTAGAATCAAGATTGACCCAGGGTTAAACACCTCCATCAACCATTATGTCGGTCCTCAGCACATATTTCATGGTAAGTCTGAAATAGAAAATAAAATAAAAAACTGTTAGATATTATTTATTGATAAACTTGCCTATGAAACATATCACACATCATATATGATAAGATTAAATAAGATACAATTTATCATCAAACATCAAAACACACACTCTTTTATTTAACAGTGTAGTTAAAGGAAGATATTAATTTCCCTTTCTATTACAAATATTGTTCATAATTAATTGCTAATATAAGAAGAAGATCAGAAATTAAAGGAGAGAAGGATTGAGTCAATGACATCAACCACACAAATTAACTGCTAATTAGTTTATTCAGGACCCAACAAGTTTTCACTTGATTAATAAAATAGGAATTAGGAGTAAAAAAGAAAGACTTACCTTTCCATCTATATCAACCGCATCATTCAACTGCCATTCACCATGCTCATGATTGAAGAATTGAGTAAACTTTTCCTTACACACCAAACATACCTGGTGAACATGAAATCAGAAGAGATTAGAGAAGATTGTTACAGCATAAAAAAA
>NC_068988.1:97265536-97268815 GCF_001194135.2 Octopus bimaculoides
TTTGTAAATTCATATTCAATGAGTTGAAGAATACCTTGGAACTGACTAATCTACAGAAATACCTGAAATATAATATACCAATTACTAATAGAGGAATTGGGCCAGGTATTTGTGGAGAGGAATTTACTTGTCGCACTCGTTATTCTAATGCTAGACAGGTACTGATATAGTTCTGCCAGGTGATGATGTACACACTCATGTATAACTTGGAATCACAACAACTCAAAAGACATTGAAATTTGCTAAAATAAGCTAAAGAATTAAAGTGCAGGAGGTTAGTGTCACAAATTAACATAGACTTTTAATCCTTGGAATATGGCCATACTGGAGTACATTCATCAATGGCTGTGACCAATCATCTCCACACCAATATGGACTTCATCCTGGCACATTTTATATACAATGGCATCTCTAAAAACCTAAGTGAGAGGACACAGACATAAACACATAAATATTACAGTTCTTACTACATAAATACTTATAATATTTCACAATATTTCTATGAATTCCTACTCTATTAAATACAGGTTTCTATTTATTTATAATTAAAATATATTGTAAAATTAAAATATTTAGATTTCAAGCAACACATTTAAAAGTAAAACAACAATTTAATGTAGAACAAAATAGAAATAAAACTAGAAATGGATATACTTACATCATTGCCAGAATGATGTCTCGGTCTTTGAATATTCTTTTTCTTATTCTGTTGGTGTTTTCTTAGTTGAAGTTCAAACGGGTTTTCTGGAAAATAATAATAATAATAATCACATTGAAACACATATAATAACGCCACAAGACAAATCAAATTATTACAATAAAATTTCTTATTGTATCTTGTAGGCAATTAATAAACAACAACAAAAATAAGAGTATATTATTGAGAAAAAATATTTATAATTCCTAGATTTACCTTCAGCATAATCTTCTTGCAGGTACCAGTTCCTGTATTTGGAAAATTCTCTGTCTTTTGCAAAAGAGTTTTCCCTGAAATGTGCATCCATGTGATCGTTATCAATGCTGGGTCTTCTTTCACCACAAATAGAACATTGCTTTCCAGAGTAAAGTTGGTGGACGAGTGACTGAGAGGCACTGAAAAAGAAAGTAATGACATTTAGTAAAGATTGAGAATATGTTTCAGGCAAATATAGATAAATAAATATATTAATTATGATGTGGATTAAGAAAGTGATAATTAAAGAAAGACGAAATGAACTTACTTTGTGAAGATTGTTGTATTAAAATTTGGTAAGATATTCCTCATCTTCTGTTGAGATACTGAAGTGTACATTGGTGTGAGGCTGGACCTCACTTTCAGCTCATTACCGTGTTCAAGTTTATACAGCTTCCATTTTGTTTGATCGGTGTTAACTTTCATCTTTGATTCGTCGTAATCTTTCATTGGTTCATTCTGAAATATAAAGTGAATGAAATTGTTTATTAAAGACATCATCTTCACCTATCATACATATACAAGGGATTGCGGGGAGAAGTGTTTGTTTGTTTGTGTGTGTGTGACACTATCTGCGATCACAATTCACATTATAATTGAAATTATATTTACATTAAAATATCCAGATTATTGAATAGGCAATGTGGGGTTTATAAATTCGTTAATTAACCACATTACCAACGTATTAAAGGACCATTTCGCCTGTATTTATCTTTGGTATGAATAACTATAAGCTAGCCATCTCTCTGTGAGCAAAAAAGAATGAAATTCCAGCTAGAAACGTAACAAACTAAGAACAATTCAAATATTTTGCTGTTCACCAAGAGATATAAAGAGTTTGTTTACTTTTATCGCTAATTTTTATACTATACATTACAATCTAACTAACGCTTTTACAATTAATATAATACAATCACATAGATTTATAATTTGAAAACAAAAAAGAAAACATAGAAATAATATTTACTTACATGGAACAGCTTTAACTCGCAAATCTCTCCATTCTGGTCATTTTTGAAATAATCTTCCACATAATGTACTTTTAAATTACAAGTGTTGTCCTTAATTTTGTCTACGAGAGATTTAAAGCGAATTGTCGATTTTATTTTCAACTCGTTGCCATATTTCGCTTTATATTCTTTCCATTTTACTCGATTATTCTCTGATTTCGTTTCTTTTTCTTCACTTTTGTATTCTTTATTATTCTGAAAATATATAAATAAAATCCAATAATGTATTAAAGAAACGATGAACTTGTGTCAGACTTTTGAAATCTCAGAAATATTCATATGAAAATACGATCAAATAAAAAAAAAATGGAGGAAGAACGAATAAAATATAAAAATTGTGAAATTACCTGAATATTGTTTACATCAGTTTCCATTTCAAGAGTACCATACGCATCAGGTCGGCCAACTTGTTTATTTAATTTTGATAATTTCTGTCCATCTTGTACATAATTGCCGTTAAACTCTGAAAATATAGAAATGTTAATTAATTGATTAACATGAAATAATTTACGTATTAAACAAAGATTAACAATAAAAATTATGTATTTAACGAATAAAATTGTTAGCAAAGTACTTACCTTGTATACTTCCAGCAGGAGCCTGTAGTACCTTGTCTTGTTGAATACCAGACGAAATTGTTTGATATGAGTCCATAGAGACTACTGGAGATTGAACCAATGAATTTGAATTCGTGGAGGTTGATTGCGATAAAAGCCATGGTTGCTTTTTATTTTGTCGTTGATAACGGCTTCTTGTATACTGTTGCTTCAAATTCTGATGTTGAAGATATCTTCTGCTGTTGTTTCCAAAGCCAGATGTGCTACGATGCTCTTGTAAACAATATGGCTGCCAGCGGTTATTTCTGTAACGATGGTAGTTTACCTTGTTAAAGTAGGTACCCGTGTTCGATACTTGAGACTGTGGTTGGTTTTCTTTCCCTTCTCGTCTCCAACTGTATCTGCTGTTATTTCGGTTCATTTCCATGGCTGCAACTTTTTAACAGAATCTAATGTATAAAAATGTTATACTGAATAAACCGAACCGAAAATGCTGCCCGTTTTATTGTCTCCAAATAAAAGCCTGCTAACTGTTCTATCTCTGGCGAAAGTGTTTCGAGCCTGGTCTGAAATGCAAAATGTTGGCTGCTTTTGTTTACCTGTGAATAAAAATGAAAATTAAAATTTGCGCGCAAACTTCTTATCCAATCAGAAGCCAGATAAATGTCACATGATCTCATCAATATTTTCAAAGCAACCACGTGACTTACAGCAGAAACTTTTATCAATGGATTCTTACAAATTACAACAACACTCCCAT
>NC_068988.1:97268915-97271254 GCF_001194135.2 Octopus bimaculoides
GAGAGAGAGAGAGAGAGAGAGAGAGAGATACATGCATAGCTATCTATACTATATATATATGTATATATGAATATATAAATATATATACACCCCCACACACTCACTCTCTCCCTTTCTCTCTCCTTCTATCACACGCACACACATACTCACACGCATACATTTTGTCTGACGAAGTAAAAAAAGCTATACTGAGTGAAGTGTTGCTTTGAGAAGCAAAGACGAGACTGTGAGCGATTGTTTGGCAAAGCCGTGCTAGCAATGCAGCAACGAAACATGACTGACTCATCAGAAAGTGATATATGACCAACGAAATCGCTATCTTGCCAAAAGTGGTTTTCGGATTTTGAGCAAAGACCTCTGTGAAGCATGGTAGACTTCTTCGTGCTCTCAACGCAACAACTGGACGGTTTGTAAAAGCATATCCCGTCTCTTGGTCTGGGTTAGTCATAAACTGTATGGCTGTGACCTTTATCTGAATGGAGAGAAAGAAAGCAAGCTGATCTGATATGTCTTTCACCTTCTGATAGGCTGGTGTCATGTTTGCGGCGACTCCGACTCTTACCTGGTGTTTATGTTTGCGCCATCATACAGGTAGATGTAGACTACAAACTGACTGAAAACGTGTGGTCAAGTGGCGCCTGCATGAGCATAAAAGCCCTAATGACATTCGAAAGTAACGGGGCTGTCCCGAAATTGTACTCAGAAGGAAAATCAGTGAAACTGATGGTGCGGCGCTCGGTTGCTACGCCTCTAGCTACAAGGGCCGCTGGACAAAATGCTTAGTGGTATTTCACCCGTCGCTACGTTCTAAGTTCAGATTCTGCTAGGGTCGACTTTGCCTTTCATCCTTTTGGGGTCGATAAATTAAGTGCCAGTGAAGCACTAGGGTCGATGTAATCGACCGGACCCCTCCCCTCAAATTTGAGGCCTTGTATCTCCAGTTGAAAGGATTATTATTGTTATTATTACTATTATTATTATTAAGGCGGCGAGCTGGTAGAATCGTTAGCTCGCCATGCGAAATGCTTAGCGGTATTTCGTCTGTCTTTACGTTCAAATTCCGCCGAGGTCGACTCTGCCTTTCATCCTTTCGGGGGTCAATAGAATAAGTACCAGTCATGTGCTGGGGTCGATGTAAGCCACTGCCCCCCTCCCCTCCAAACTTCAAGCCTTCTATCTATAGTAGAAAGGATTAGTATCATTAGTGTTATTAACTTTATTGCTGATGCTGTAATTTGCCTTGAGGCGGTGGATTATCGGACTGAGTTGTTGTCGGACGCCGTCTTTTGCATTAGTCAACCACGTCTTTTACGTTTTCAGCTCGATTCACCTTTCATCTCCCGAGGATAAAGAATAAAACAAGCGCCAGTCAAGTACTGAAGTTGACATAATTAATTCTACGTCCTCTTCCAAACTGTCTGACTTTTTGTGCGTGTGCTAAAGGTCTTTATTGAAGTATCTATGGAAATATATTACACGGTGTTTGAGTGCGAGATTCCTATCTTAAAAGGTTAATATGGATTTAAGCATAAAACGGGAGATTGTTCAGTTCTGTTATCGCAACGTTAACAGTGCTACAGGCACAATACAAGCTTCTATGCAAAACTTACGTCTTCAAAATAATCCGTCCAGTTTAAATGCGATAATTCTTTTGATTAAATATTTAGAATGAAACTAAAAGTCTTCCCTAACAGTCTTTGAAATACGCGACCTTCACTTGAAGATGAGAGGATATCTGTTGTCAAGGAATCATTTGAAAGGCTACGGAGTGACCTGACGAGATTTGCTTTACTGGACTTTTGTTTGTTGTTGACTGTACACAATAACATAAAACAAACACAAACAAAAGAATTTCTGTGTGAATAAATAAATAAATCAGTAGAATAACCGAAGGAAAGAATTGTGGAGACATAACACAGATCGACTCGCATTTCCAGGGTCCTGAGTTCAATTTCTCTATGCGCCACTTTGGCAAAATCTTCTAATCTACATAGCCTCGAATCATCTAAGACTTGTGAATTAAACTGCGCATATATGCATGCATGTATACACATATATATATAAATATATGTCTATATACAAACACGCACACGCGCGTGTATATGTATATATATATATGAAATTAATATAGAGAGTCGTGTGCAATCTGTTACCAGAAAGAAAAACTACAATTGTCACTAAATACGACAGTGTAGGTGTTCTAACACCCTAGTAATACATACATACATACATACATACATAAATACATACAAACACACACACACACACACACACACATTTATATATATATATATATATATATATATGTGTGTGTGTGTGTGTGTGTGTGTAAGCATATG
>NC_068988.1:97274959-97277257 GCF_001194135.2 Octopus bimaculoides
CCCGCCACATTTACTGTGTTAATCAATATGTGTTTATAAACAGCGAAAATGGTGTTTAAAATATGAGGAAGTCGTTCAATTAGGAAAGTTCCGGGTATTGTTTGGTAAATGTTTGTCGAATATGTTAACGATGTCTTCTAAGGGGAAATAATCGATTGATGCTTTGCGCATGCGCGACATGCACATACTTCTTGTTAACGAGTCTTAGAAGGTTGAGTATGTGTGCGCGTGCGTCCTTCTCGCACATGTCTGAGCACACATATACACACGTATACACATACACATTTATACACATATGTACGTCTATGACTTCCATTAGTTCTCTTTCATTCCGGGTTCAAATCACGCCGAGTTGGATAATAGTGAATTGTTCGACGTATCAATGGGACCGTACGGTAGTGCTGACGTCTGCCATCTTGTGTGTTTCTTTGTATTAAACACACTGATATCTAAGTATCCATCTCAGGATGTTGGTCTGTACCGAGGCGACTGATAGGGTATTTTCCATGGCTGTGATGGTCACATCCTAGATAAATTTAGAAAATTACTTGCTTCTACCTTCAGCCAATTAGGGCTTCAAATCACACTCGCTACTAATCCATCGAATGAGGACAAATTGCTGGAACGTGGATGATTGGAACTTCAATCTCTAAAACTGTTGCATTGTTTAATGTTTCGATCAGTAGTCTTAAAAAACATGAAGACCTTTCAAAACCAAAGTGGAACTAGCTCTGGCAAACATGATTCTGGATGGGAAAGAAAACACACAGCAAAGGAGCGCAGAATCGTGAAACGTATTTTGTCAAAAACAATCGAACTACAACAGTAAAATGGATAACAGCACCAGCACCAATGCTAAACATGTATCAACCAAAAACCTTTCATTTTGAGCTCCAAACATCTGAAGGCAAGGCTGTGCGATTGCTAAACTTCTACTATCCCCTGGACATTGATAAACGGGGAAAAATGGTGTCTAGACTATCAGAACTTATCAATGGCTCCATGAAACACCTTCCATCCACCCATCCATCCATCCATCCATCCATCCACCCACCCACCCATCCACCCATCTATCTATTAAAATCAAAAGCAGCTTCAACGTAGACGTTTGACCTGCTCGTAGTAGTAGCCAAATATCCATTATACATTCTCCCTGCTGTCCTAAAAGTAGAAAGATACATTGGATAGTGTAATCTTAGATACATTAGGACAAGATGATTGAACATGGAAGTTAACAGCAACCAGAACAACAACAATAACATTAATAATAATAATAATAATGATTACAGTAACAACAACAGCAACTACGATAATGATGAGGACGGTGTTTAAAATGATTGAATTGAATTATGCCGTGGAAAATCTATTCTCGTTTTGTGCCATGGCGAAAGGTTTTCTGCCGCTCACTAATTAAGGGGGAACAGTTTTGACACAAATTGCAATAAATCTATAAGATGTAATTTTATGGACAAACATTCTGCATCATCAGTCTATCGTCACTATGGTCGACGTCATCATCATCGTCGTTGTCGTCACCATCGTCGTCATCTTCACCCTCCTCCTCCTCCTCCTCATCATCATCATCATCATCATCATCATCATCATCATCATGTCCACAATCAGGATCATGAAACCACATCACCATCACCATCACCATCACTATCAGCATTACCGTTACAGACTTAATCATATTTGTCGTCGTTGTCGTTGTTTTCCTTGTGGATACCATCATCGTCAGCATTATCATCATCATCGTCATCATCGTCGTCGTCGCCGTCATCATCATCATCATCATTAACATCATCAACAAAAAATGTCTCCAAAAATATAATTGAAAAAATGAAAACAATGAAAAACACAAAAGAAATAAATGATGAAAAATATAAGGAAAACCTCTGAAGTTGACACAAATATACACCCACCCACACACACACTTGCAAGCATATACGTGCACTTATATATCTATATACATACACACACACAGATCACATATACACTCATTCCCTACACACACACACACACACACACACACACACAGAAATAAGCGCACAAATAAACAAATAAACCGGAATTGAATAATGAGGGAAATCGCGAGTAAATTTTTTGCAAATTTCAAAATCAACAACAATAACAAGAATGACAACTACGACAAAATCACGTGTGTGTATATGTGTGTATATATACACATATACATATACACGCACACATATATATATATATACATATATATATATATATACACGCGCACATACATACACACACGCACATACACACATATCTATATATATATATATATAT
>NC_068988.1:97278295-97279132 GCF_001194135.2 Octopus bimaculoides
CCCCCCAAAAAAAAACGAAGAACAAACATAAAAAAACAACAACGCGAGGACGTGATACATGTAAAGTATTAGCAGACGCTCAGGGAAGGAAAGAAAGATGGTTTAACATTTCGAGCAAAGCTCTTCTTCAGAAACAGAGGAAGGTCCAATAGAAAAGAAGACGGAGGAAAAAAAATTGCCAACGTTTCACTTGTGGTTACATATTGAAAAAAAAAAAAATTACATACACACGCGCGCGCAAAAATAGAACAGCTGTCTATACTTGCTTCTGCCTCGATAGCTGTCATCAGCACAGTTGGTCTGTTTTCTGCAGCAACGGGAAAGAATTGAACACATACACACTCATATACACACTTGTATGTGTGTCTATATATATATATATATATGTGTGTGTGTGTGTGTATGTGTATATATGTGCGTGTTTATATATATGTGTATATATATATATATGTGTATATATATATATGTGTGTGTATATATAAATATATACTTATATATATATATATATATATATATATATATATATATATATATATATATATATATTTACATACATATACATATATATGCATGTATGTACATATATATATGTTTGTATATACATATATTTATGTATGTATATAGGTAGATATGTAGATATGTAAGAAGGTATGTAGGAAGGTAGGTCTGTAGGTAGGTAGGTAGGTAAGTAGGGGTATGCTAATTTACATCGATGACCCATGCAAATAATCATTTATACTGAGCATATAAATAATGAACGCATTCTATTTGAATTTGTTCACATATACGTGTGTATATATATATATATATATATATATATATATATATATATATATG
>NC_068988.1:97279746-97283468 GCF_001194135.2 Octopus bimaculoides
GGTTTTAAATGAATAGATACGAGGCTGGCTGGTTGGCTGGTTGAGCAGAAGCAGATAAATATTATACGAGCTGCAGATAAGCGAATGAGAATCAGACAACGCAAACACAAAAAGATACAGAAAGATAGAAACACGTAGAGTCAAGAAATGGAAGGCATGGAAATATAAGGAAGGAAGAAGGAAAGAATGCTCACACATAGGTGTATATATGTAGATACATGTGTGTGGGTATGTATATGCCTAATACATACACAGTTATATAAAATTGTATATATCTACGCATATGCATATATAGAGGCACAATTTATTGATACACACATACATACGTATGTGTGTGTGTGTGTGTGTGTGTGTTATAGATATACATACTACTAAATGGTACTCCGTCGGTTACGACGACGAGTGTTCCAGATGATCCGATCAACTGAAGAGACTGTTCGTGAAATTAGCGTGCAAGTGGCCGAGCACTCCGCAAGCACGTGTACTCTTAATGTGGCAAGGTTGACCCGTTGAATTACAGGTAAAACTCATTTTTGCCAGGTAAGTCGACTGGAGCAACGCGGAATGAACTGCATTTGCTCGAGGACACAACGCGCCGACAAGAGTTGAACTCACTACTTTTCTATCGTGAGCCGTTTATCGCAACCACTCAACCTTGCACCTTCATATGTACACACACACACACACACACACACACACACACACACACACACACACACACACACACACACACACACACACACACACGTACACACACACACAGTCATAATGCATTTACATGTGTAGACAAGATCGCATACATATATTTACGACATACACTCATACATATGTGTATACACATCACATATGGTGGTGCTGACGGTGGTGGTGGTAGTAGTAGTAGTAGTAGTAGTAGTAGTAGTAGTAGTAGTTCGGATACATTTCAAGACAAGTCGCTGGAAATGACAAAAGTTGTCGCCAGACAAGTTTTTCCGTCTTATAAAGGTACCACTATTTCAGTGGTACTCAATGAAACGAATCCTTTAACAAGAAATGGTAAAGTCAATCTAGATGCGATTTGAACTCAGAACATTAAGAAATAAAAGGATGCGGAGCATTTTTTTTCTCGTTGGTCAGCTGATTTCATAAAGATGATGATGATGATGATGACGATGACGACGCTGACGACGATGATGATGGTGATGATGATGATGATGAAGAAGAAGAAGAAGAAGAAGAAGAAGAAGAAGAAGAAGAAGAAGAAGAAGAAGAAATTGATGATGATGATGATGATGCTGATTGCAGCGGATAACGAGGAGTCAGAAGGTGGAGAATTATGAGTAATTTTGATTGATGTTGTCGTTGATCGTGGTTATAGAGATAGCGATGATGATGATGATGACTGACGGACGGCAGAATGATAACAGACAGGTTCTCATTTTATCTCTTGGGAAATTCACCGAAAAATCGTATTCAATGAAACACACACACACACACACACAAATGCAGCGTGCGCGCGCACACACACAAACATATATGTATATATATATATATATATATATATATATATATATATATAGATAGATAGATACTTTTATGCACAATACATAATATGCAGTATGTGTGTGTGTGTGTATTCTCTTCTATTTTTAATTATTTGAACTTTTACATACATACATACATACATACATACATACATACATGCACGTATGTACGTACGTACGCATATATCATTTTTTTTTTGTTCCCACGGTCTACTTACCTCTAATGTAATTACATTATGAATAAATGAAACCCTCAAATTATGGATCTATGAATGAATGCGTGAAATATATGAATGAGGAAGGGAGATAACAAGATTGAAACAAAGCGGTTCTTAGAGAGGAGTTTAATGTGGGAGTTTAGGAAATCGGTTGACGATCCGAGAATAGACGGTGCTCTCGACAAGCGTCGATTGTTGCTTCAGTGACATCTAAGGTCAGGAAGCCAGGTATTATTAGCAGAAAGAACCCAGACAGATTCCTAGTTAAAGCTGGTTCTATCTATCTATCTATCTATCTATCTTGTACACACACATAGTATAACATAATCTGGTGGTTTCTTCTGCTGCCACAGGGCCTGGTATTTTGGTGGGGTTAGTCGATTTATATCGACGCCGTACTCCGCTCATACATCTTTTAGCAACCTCGAAAGGATGAAAGGCAAAGTCGACCTCGGTCACATTTGAACTCAGAATATAAAGCCGGAAGAAATGCTGTGAAGCATTTTGTCCGACCTGGTAACGAGTCTGCCGACTCGCAGCCTTAATATAGTATTATATATGGTATGTTATGTATATGTGTATGTGTGTGTGTATACATATATATACACACACACATATATGACTGTGTCCATGCTTGATCACCGCTTCGAAGGGTTTTAGTCGAACAGATCGAGAGGTAAAATATTATTTAATAAACACTGTATACATTTTTATGAGCCACTAATAGCTCCATGTTATGAAAACAACTGAAACAACATTTTATAACACGTCTGGTGATTTCACGCAATCTTCGACCTCTACCCACATGGCATAAGAAGCTAAAACAGGACGATAAAATAAAAGAAAATACGAGAAACCGTGAAAAGAAAGTAGATATAAAAGGTGGAAGGCTGAAAAAACGGAAAACGAAAAAGTAAAAAGAAAGGGGGGGGTGCATTCGAGTTATGTCCCCTTTGGTGATAAAGTCATAAAGCTAAATGGATAGGGTCTAGAGTTTGCGGTACAGCTGCTCAATCCAGAGAGGGTAGTATTTCCAATTCCCCAATAGGAACTTATCCATATGCTTGCATCTGTTGAAACTTTCAGATCTGGCATTTTGCAGTAAGGCGGAGCACTTAGATCTGAAAACGATCTGTGATCTTGCAACTACTCATGGCTTACATACTGTTGACCTGTTAACATATGGTGTGGACTTTCAACTATCTTCCACTTAATTATATGTGGTGCAGCGTTAGACTTCAAACCCCATACGTGGCTAGCCAACTTAATAGCTTTACTTTTATCCCTCTGTCGGAAGGAAGATATGTGGTTAACATAGACGTTTTTTGAAGTCTCCTTCACTTAGTCCGATGTAGCTCTTCTTTTCCCTTATGGTCTCATCTCGCGTTACTGTAACTTCTGCCTCGCCTGTTCTCGTGTTTTCTCTTACTCTATGTTACTGTTTCAGCTCGTTATGCCAAGTGGGCAGAGCCTGAAGATTGTGTGAAGGCACCAGACGTGTTATAAATGCTATATGTTGTTTTCATCGCATGAAACTATTAATATATCATAAAAATATATATTGTGTTTATCAGGCGTGAATATGCATATTTAACTATACACACACGTGTAGGTGTATATATTTCTGTGTTCAGCATATATCATCATCAAATTGAAGATACAAACTGTCCACTGTGAGCTCTAAATAGATTCTCCTTATCTATATATTTCATTTCGTCAAAGTCCAGGATATATTTTTATCGTCACACAAAAATGATAATATATACCCGTTGGGCGAACCTATTAATAATTCTTAAATAACAGGAAGAACTAAAATTGTATTCGTGGGAAAATGATTCTTAATTGACGATGACTAATTTATCAGATACATCTTACTTTTTTTTTTTATATTGGTTCAAGCCACTGGACTGATTTAGAGCTATGTAACTTTACATACATGTATGCATATATATACATACATATATATATATATATATATATA
>NC_068988.1:97283516-97284266 GCF_001194135.2 Octopus bimaculoides
GTGTGTGTGTGTGTGTGTGTGTATGTATACACACACATATGCATATATATGTATGTATATATGTATATATACATAACATACATATATATATATACATATATGATTGGTGGGAGGAGGACAAACACAGACACAAAAGCACAGACACATACATATATACCACAGGCTTCTTTCAGTTTCCGTCTACCAAATCCACTCACGAGGCTTTGGTCGATCCGAGGCTGTAGCAGATGACAGTTGCCCAAAGTCCCACGTAGTGGGACTGAACCTGGAACCATGTGGTTGAGAAGCAAGTTTCTTACCACACAGCCACGCCTGCGCCTATGCACACGTCTGCACACATATACACCCATTTATTCAGATACACACACACTCTTACATAGACTTATACTTATCGTCTCACTCGCTCACATTTATACACACACACATACACTCACATCCAGACACATTTAAACTTACACACGTGTTGTATACACACACACACACACACATCTACACACACTCACCCAAACGCAAAGTCATGCATTAAAACGTCAACAAGAGGCGCATGCGCACATAGGTTTCCAAACAATGAAACTGTCTTGAATGCAAACACGTAACAATGTCAAGTTTGAGCAGAAAGGATAATATTGATAGAGGTGTGGTGGGAGAGAATCTATGTGCGTAAGTGAGAGGGATAGAAGGGGGGGAAGAGACAGGGAGAGTGAGTGAGTGATTGAGGGACAGGAAGAGACATACGGACTGAAACGGAAG
>NC_068988.1:97284276-97286027 GCF_001194135.2 Octopus bimaculoides
GACAGGAAGAGACATACGGACTGAAACGGAAGCATATAAAGAGACATAAAGACAGAGAGAATGAGAGAGAGAGAGAGAGAGAGAGAGAAGGAGAGCCTAGAGAAGAGAGCAAGGCAGAGAGAAACCGATGTGAGAGGGGCGTATAACTAGAATGTGAGAAAGAGAGTGAAAAGGAGAGGGATATAGAGAAAGAACTAGGGAATTGAAAGAAGACGTTGTTGGTGGCGAGGGAAATACAAAGAGAGAGAGAGAGAGGGGGGATCAGAGTGAGCGAGTTAGAGAGCAGTGAGAAAATATGAATTCTCTCGCTATTTATTAAAATGAAGGTAAGTTTTGCCTCGCCCACATTTCTAAATAAGGCGTGTCCGTATAACATCACCTCCTTCACCACCACCATCATCTTCACCCCACCACCAACACCGACAATACAACTTCCATTCCAGTAACACCTACTACAAAAGCTTTACAGGTTTTTATATTAACATAAATAGAAGAATTAATTCCTCCCACCTTTCAATGCAAGTCTCAGACACAAACGTGAGACCACACCCATCATTTAACATTAATTTGCATATTTCAGTAGCCTCCTGAACCAAACATTTTCATTCTTCTCCTCTTCCTCCTCCTCCTCCACTTCTTTTTCTTCTTCAGCTCCTTTTTTTCTTCTACCACCTCCTTTTCCTGCTCCTCATCTCCTCCTCCCCTGCTTCCCCTCCTGCTCCTACTCCTCCTCCTTGTTCTTGGAACGTCTTAGATTATCCCTGATCAGTTGAAACACCCTCGTACACGAAAGTAGAGATAAAAAGTGATGTGTAATTAAGAAGCTTACTTTTAAACTACATGGTGCCGGGTTCAGTTCCTTGGGCAAGTGACTTCTGCTCTTGTGTCTCAGTGAATTCACTGGATGGAAAGAGTGTGTGTGTGTCTTTGTGTTGCGTTTGTCTTCCACCATCGACTGACGACCGATGTTAAATTGCTGACATCCCCGTAACTTAACAGTTCGGTGAAAGAGACCGATAGAATAAGAATCAGCGCTAAAAATAAGTACTGGGGTTGATTTAACCGCCTAAACCCTTCAAAGCTTTCTTAAATACTTTCTTGTTATTTGTTTTTTACATTTTCTTATTATTTATCAGAGAATGCATATCTGTATTTTAATACTTTTGTGACAACCAGTACTTAACACAACAAAGCTTTGCGTTGTACTTTTGACAATATTTTTCTAAAAAAGTGAAACCGGTCAAGTGAATAAACATTTTTAAAATTGCATTTTCAAACCTTCTTTCATATGTTTGGTGAGTAGCTTGCTAACCAACCACATGGTTCTGGGCTCAGTCCCACTGCGTGGCACCTTGGGCAAGTGTCTTCTACCATAGCCTCGGGCCGACTAAAGCCTTTGGATTTGGCAGACGGAAACTGACAGAAGCCTGCCGTATATATGTGTGTGTGTGTGTGTGTGTATGTACGTGTGCCTGTGTTTGTCTCCCAACATCGCTTGACAACCGATGCTGGTGTGTTTATGTTCCAATAACTAAGCGATTCGGCAAGAGATCGATAGAATAAGTACTAGGCTTACAAAGAATAAGTCCTGGGGGTCGATTTGCTCGACTAAAGACGGTGCTCCATCATGGCCGCAGTCAAATGACTGAAACAAGTAAAAGAATAAAAGAATATGTAAGTATGTATATATGTGTATATATATATATATACATACATACATACATATATATATATATATATATATATATATA
>NC_068988.1:97286764-97288468 GCF_001194135.2 Octopus bimaculoides
ATATATATATAACGTTGTTAGTTGTGACATGATTTGAACTTACATATTTGATTCCCATCAATTAATTTGAGTTTGTATAGGAATGACAGTTTCGATATATTTAGAGATGTTAATGGACACACTGTAGATTAACTAGAAGGGTACTATCGAAAATTTCAAATCCTGCGTTCTCAATATCGCTATAGAGTCAAACTTTATTATTAACTTCTTAGCCGTTAAATTTTGATACTAGTTCGTAGAACTACCGCAAACCCAACAAAAGAATAGCCTAGATTAACAATGTGGACTGCCATCTGATTCCACTTTTCCAGGACCTAATCACAAGAGTAAGTTGGAAATTTTGTGTCTGTTTTCTTGTAGGAAATTGTTTAATAGAGCTTCCTCCTCTGAGGAAAACGCTTGGCGGCAAGAGAGGCCATGTGATCTGTTTAAAAGACACATACTTCTGTTTCGGTTGCACAGTCAACCTGAAGCGTATTTTTTGCACAAGCCCGACATCATCACTGAAGTCGGTTGCACATGGATGTAATATACTTGCTCAACGGTCGCTGCAAAACACAGGTCATTGCATATGAGACAATGAACCAAATTATTCATCCCGACAAAGGTGCTTCATCGGATTGATGGAAGATCCATACAACCTCCCCTCTTCATTAGAAAATTGTGAGAGTGGAACATCACAACACTGGTCAAGTGCATACTGTATTTGAAAGTGAAGGCTGTAAACTTTGATATGAAACGTAGACTTTTGGGGGAAATGCGAACTTTATTCTGACAGCGGCGGAAAATACACACTGTGGTTAGTAGAAAAAAGTTTCCCCATTCATCCGAATTATACCTAAAACGAAATCAGAGACATTTGCACTTTGCTTGCATGAGAGAAATTACATCCTCGCTCACTGGTTTCGATTTTTCCCGCTGTCTCACTTGTTTTCTCTCTTTTTCTTCTTTCATTTATTTATCTTACTTCCTCTCGTCCTTTGTTTTTCTTTTCTATCTTCTACGAAAATAGTCTCTCTCCCGACATCAACTCCCTTTCTAGGGTGGAAGAATAAAGCTTATCCTAAATACTGAGTTACTCCCCTTGCATTAATATCATTAGCTCTCTCTCACTCTTTCCATATATATATATATATGCATATACATATATATATATAACTATATATATCACATGTGCATAATATTACATATTTGGTAAACAAATATTATCTGACCAAGTTCTAATTCGAAAGCAAAACTTGTAATAATTTTAATAGAAACACAAAAGAAGGAATGAATCAGATAAGACCCTTTATTTTTTTTCTTATAACATGTTACAGGAGAAATTATGTTAAAAATGGAAAACAAATTAAGGAAAAAATAATATAAAAGTATAAATGAAGTTGATAAAGAAATTTATGGAAGATTTTAAAAAGTTAATTATTATGATGGAGATGTTTAATAATTCTGTTATCCGTCATTTGTAGTAATGTAAAGACGGAAAATGGAGCAGAGGCTGTGTTATTCAGACTTGATGTGTTCCTATGTACACATATTTATACATTTATTGTTGTGTGAATGTAATTATATATTATCTCGATCATCAAAACATATTGTATGGTAAATCTGCAAAATATAAATGAATACCTGAGATATAATCATTGTATTTCACACACACACACATGTATGTATATATCTGCATGTATATATGTGTATATTTATGTA
>NC_068988.1:97288549-97295739 GCF_001194135.2 Octopus bimaculoides
ATATATATATATATATATATATATACACATACATAAATCTTTAGTTAAATATATTCAACGAGAATATCATATACTGAATTTATATTGAGTGCTCTATTGTATCAAAGTATGAATACTATTAAAGTATTTATGTATTTAATACGAGCGATTATATATATTTTTTATATAATATGCTATTATTAATATCAGGAAATCAATATTAGAAATTTCATCAGAAAGATATATACATATGTAAAATAATTGTTGTATTAAATATATAGATATACTTACCAAAATCAAAAACAGTAATTTTTAATCTTTAATTTATATTTCAAACAAACACCGCTTTATCATATTACATCATATTTTTAAAAAACTACCATTGAATAAATTATACAAAATTCAAAGTTTATATCTCTGAAGAGCAGAAGAGTTGTCTATAAATGCTTATCAATATAGGATTCCATTATTAGGACAGCACTTCTGCGAAACGAACGTAAGATGCTTTAATACTTAATTCAAAACTTTTAAACTGTCATATTTGTTATTATTATATATTTATACTTATACATATTTACATATATTTATATTTCTAATACAACAATTATTTTACATACGTATATATCTTTCTGATGAATTTTCTAATATTGATTTCCTGATATTAATAATAATATATTATAAATTATATATATATACATACACATATGAGTGTGTGTGCACACACACACACATATATAGTATCATCATTTAGTTTTCCATACAAGGTGCATTTCAGTTTCGATTCAGACATTTTAAATTAGGTATTTGTAATTGTAGTTTATTGTAATTTTAGTCTATCGTTAAATCTAATAAGCTGACCTGCCGACTTTGTAGTCCACATTGAAGGAGACGGATGTAACAACACTTTGAACACAACCTACTGACCATGGCTTATCACAGGTGACTAGTTTTCAGAATCCAGTTGTGGCCTGAAGACTATTTGGAAGCCCTGTTTGCAGTAAAGTTTTGTGTTAAACTGGGAAAAAGTAACAGAAACTTATGAACTGCTCCAGACTGGTCGTGTCTGTTTTTCGCTGACACAAGAGGTTCAAGGAGATAGAGACGAGGTGAGGGACAATGAGACGAGTACATTCTTCGGACAGTCCAAAAGTTCTATGGAGACTAACGATTCTACCAGCTCACCGTCTTATTGATGATGATGATGATGATAATAATAATAATAATAATTTTGTTCGTTAGAGATCTTACCTTACCGTCCAATGTAACCGCGTCTTTCACTTGCCATTCACCATCGTCGTCATTAAAGAAGTAGCAGAATTTCTCTTTACATACTGAACACGCCTGGCATTAGAGATTCAATTATTGAAATAAGAGACACGATTCAGACAAATGTATTTGAGAAATGATAACATAATGGCATGCAAACATGTTTATACACAGCAAAATAGCATTTAGTAATACATATCTCATCACACACAAAATAATAATCATAAAAATCAGTAAAACCCGGATAAGTGAGAGACAAATACGATTTAATTCCATATGCTTACAGTCGTTCACAGTCCACTTTCGGTGACTGCAATTCGTTGGTATACCCACGAATATGCGTGAAGTTTGTAAATGTAAAACTTTCATGAGTTGTTAATCACAGCACATATCAATAATTAGCAATGCAATAGCATTAGTTGATAATACACTTACATTGTTTTCTGAAGAATATTTCGGACCATTTGACGGTTCGGTCTTTATATTTTGGTGCTTTTCCAGAAGAGATTGGAAAGGGTTATCTCCTAATAACGACAAAATGTACGTAAATAAAGCATCGTAGCGTAAAACAAGTGAAAATATGATATTTCAATTTGCTATAAGAGATAAATCAATTTCCATATACCTACCGTCACCATAATCTTCTTGAATGTACCACTGTCTGCATTTGGGATACTTTCTGTGTTTAGTGAAAGAGTTTTCTCGGAAATGTCCGTCCATGTGATCGTTCGTATTGTTAAATCGTCTCTCTCCACAAATAAAACATTGTTTTCCAAAGTAAAGGTTTTCAATAACAGGTCTTCGAAAACTGAAGAATAAAATAAGTAGGTTAGATTATCTTGAGTTTTTATATATAAAATGCAATATTACTCAACGTATCTATAAAGAAAAATTATAACTAAAGAAAGCTTCAAATAGCTTACGTTGTTAGATATTTTCTATTAAAATTTGGTAAAATCCTGCTCATCTTCTTATAAGAGTTTGAAGTATTCATTTCTGTAAGGTTTGGTTTTATTTTCAGCTCATTACCGTGTTCAAGTTTATACAGCTTCCATTTGGTTTCATTCTGAAATATATAATGAACTAAATGACTAGTTAAAAATATCGCCTGACCGCTTCGTACTTAATAGGAAGATGTACACACACACGTGCGCATATTTTTTTCAATTTTTAGAGAGAGTGAGAGAGAAATGATGAGACAGACAGAGATCGGGAAGGAAAGAGAGCAGTCGTAAAAACAAATTGCATAACATAGGTTAAGTACGAAAAAACTAAAAAAGAAAATGCGGAAAACTGGTGTTTTCCGAAATTATAGTCAACTTCTAGAGTTTTGATATAAGTTGCCATAAGAAGAGGTAAAGAACCTCTCTTGTCACATTATGTGGACTTATCCAGACTTTCAAATTTCATTATTTGTCATTCATATTTATAAACTTAAAATTACTATATTTACTTACATGGGTGTATTCCAACTCACACGTCTCTTTTTCGTCATGGATATCTTTGAAATGAAGCTCTTCTAAATAGACATGTTTTAAATTACAAGTGTTGTCTTTAATGTTGTCTACAATGGATTTAAAACGAATTGTTGGTTTGATTTTCAACTCGTTGCCATATTTAACTTTATAAATTTTCCACTTTACTTGATTACTCTCTGATTTCGGGTCACCTTCTCCGATTTTATACTTTGGATCGCCCTAAAAATTAAAAATTCATATATTAGGTAAATGATGTAATTTTCGACATGTCAGATTTTATAAGAAAATACATTAGAATAAAATATGAGAACAAGAACAAATAAAATATAAAGATTGTTAAATTACGTGGATCTCGTTTACATCAACTTTCTTTTCAATGTTACCGCTCTCATCCAATCGCCCATCACGTGTATTTAGTTTTGATAAACTATGTCCATCTTGTTCATGGTTGCTGCTAGTTTCACTAATATCTGAAATATACGCTGATATATTTATTAACATTTAAAAAAGAAATAACTTTAATTAATGATTGATTAATAATATTTGTTATGCATTAAAATAAAAAATCACCAAGTACATACCGCTTGTAGTCACTGTTGGATCCTGTAGTGTTTCATCTTGCTGATCAACTGAAATAAGTTTCTGATTGTTTCGGCTGATATTTCCTCCATTCTGATAACTAGCTATTCTGTGACCTGGCGTACCTTGTTCAGATGTGTCGACATGATTTACTGTGGCGTGAATCATTGAATTTGAAGCTGTGGATGTTGGTTGTGAAAGCCACGGTTGCTTTATATTTCGTAAAAGATAACGATTTCTATAAGCCTGGAATTTATAATCTGAATTAACAAACTGCGGATAATATGACAGATGCAAGTTGTTTTGTTGGTTGTATAACCTGTGGCTACTCTGTCCGTTGGCGTTTCGATTCCAGGATGTTGCACGATATTTCTGTAAATAATGCGGTTGCCGATTGCTATTTTGGGAATTATAGCGACTTGAATTTGCTGTGTTAATGTCGAAACCCATATTTGATACTTGATATTGGGGATAAATTTCTTTACTATTTTGAAGCGAGCTGTAACTATATCTGGTGTTGTTTCTATCCATCTTTTCAGAAGTTACAATGGATGTAATATGCGCTAACCGTAACTAGTAAATATATTACTGACCAAGAGCAAACACTGCCCGTGTCTCCAAACAATTATTGTCAGTGACTTTAGATATATATATATACTTAGTGAACGCACTAATTTCAAACAAGTGAAATATTTCAAGTCCAAAAAACCGAAAGCCTTCAGCTCCCTTTGCTATCTGAAACAAAAGGGATACTTTCTTAATATTTTTGGGGGTGAGATGAAAAACGTTAAAACTTGCGCCACAAATTTTTGACCAATGAGAATCTTTCTTAATGTCACGTGAACTTATATGAATGATGATGGTGTGTGTGTGTGTATGTGTATCAACCAATAACGTATATATATATATATATATATATATATATATATATATATATATATACACACATTTATATATATATATATATACATATTTATACATGTATATATATAAAATATACGTGTGCACAAATATATGTGCGAGAATAATATAATATATATGATGCCTTCAAGTCTTATTTACACATCTGATTCTCAATGTGTGCACTTATCCATACTCTATGTGGTCTTTTATTATGCTAGAAATAACATAGATCACGTCGGTATATTCTAAGACTCATAGCATACCAGACAGCCATACCGACAAATTCAACTCTGATATTTTTTCAAATTATGCCGGCTTCTCCAGAAATTGTTATGTTATTAAAAAATATACTCCTTTAACAAATTCCTGTAGTGCATTTTTTTGCTAATTGAATGATGATATTTATTCATTTGGTTCCCCAATTTGTGAATTTTTTCTATTTCTAATTCCCCTAAAATCTTTTATTCGTCTAATAGCACTCACTCGCTCTACAAATAATAGCAAGCACTCAAAGATGACGTCAAAATTTGTGAAGAAATCAAGTATTATGTTGACTTAACTACGTAAAAGTCTTCAGTTTATCCTATATAAAGATATCAGAAGATTTCGTAACTTTGTATGGCAGTGACCTACACTTTACACCTAATATGTACTTGCAAAAGAAAACATATTGAAAACGTTACAATAAATTCGAATACATCTGATTGTATAACTTATTACTTGCTCTGCTTTAGTTTTCTGTCGATATATATATCATCATATATATATATATATATATATATATATATATATATATATATTTGTACATTTTAGTATTGATAACCTATGTAAACACACAATTATAGATGTACAGAGATGGGAAATGATATTTTCAAAAATTTCCATTCATCAAATGAACAATGATTTCAGCAACGGATAATGATCTCAGAAATGTAAGATGGATTTTTTGTTTTAGCATTGAGTGTGAGAGAGAAAAGCAAAAACTGAATGCTGTCTTGCAATGCTAAATAATCGCCATCTTGCATTGAATTAAAACTGAATCGAATAATTGAAATCTTCAATAATAAAAGAACCTTGAAAATCATACTTTGATTTTAAATATATTAAAATTCACTGTAAAATTGCATTCTTTTAGTAAAAATAACATACACCAAATTAATTAGTAAACAACGTTCTGTATCATGTATAGTATAACTGATGCTATATGAGAAGCAAATTGTTTTAAAAAGAAAACTTTAATTCAACATAAAATTAGGAGGCCCTTTTATAAACTGTGAATTATTATTATTTCCCCTCCCCTATTACTATAACTGATAATGTGCTTTCCACTGATTTTTAATCAAATCTTCTGCAAGTTAATTTGGGAACCCTTGACAATAATGTAACCTTCATTTTACTAAGGTCTTTTTGGTCCAATGAGTAGCAAGTGAAGTACCTCTTGTTGAGTAATTGCTACTTCCAAGGTTGTGCTAATTGGGAAACATATGTTGCCTGGATTTTACCTGCTCCATTCCCTCAATTTGAATAGATATGTGTGTGTGTGTGTGTGTGTGTGTGTGTGTAAAAGGGGGCAGTCAGAATTTTGGATAATTCTTTAGTCGTGCTTTCATCTCATTCATCAAGATTCCTCAGATAAAACTTAGATCTGAGGAATCTTGATGAATGAAATAAAGTACTAATAAAGAATTATCCAAAATTCTGACTACATCTTTTTCCTTAATATATAAGATCTGTATGCTTCATTAAACAATCTACACATGCATACATATACATATACATATACGTATATATATATATATATATATATATATACACATATATTGTTAGGGATAAAAGCTTGTGTTTTCAACATCTTGGTGAAGATTATAAAACATGCTTCTTTAAATTTTTCAAATGATTCTATGTTTGCTAGTTAATAACTAAATATTTGTTTTATAAATCATAAGTCTATCTTTTTATAATACTAATAATTAACTAATTATTTATTCTATAAATCATTGTTAATTATTTAAATTATCGAAAGCAATGGAAAACGTTTCACTCACACAGTGTTTCTTCTGTCTGAAAGAGAGACAACCATCTTGAAGCATATTTTTAGAAATGAATGTGCCACCCAATGTGTTTGAATATTGTCACAAGTATTAAGCAAGAACCTTTCATTTGGTAGAGACCCATTCTTTCACCTCAGGATCCTAAGTTGACCAAACCTCCAGGAATTTATAACTAAATAATGTCACCTAAACATTTTGGGGATAGTCTTCTATCATATCAGTTTAACTAGTTAAACTGCATCATCATCATCATCATCATCATCATCATTTTACTGTCCATTTAACTATGCTGGCACGGAATCCAGTCAGGGGGTACAGGCATCAGCCATGTTCGGATGGTGCATTTTACGTGCCACCGGCATGGGAGCCAGTCAGGGGGCACTGACCACAATATTCCTGCAAAAAAACGCTAATCAGTTTTTACCTCTGTTAAACGCTATGTAACCTGGAGATAAAAATCTGCTTCCATTGCCTCTTGATTCAGCAAAACCTTCATCTAAACAGAGCCATGTCCCTTCAGACAATCACTAATGTTTAATAATGTTATTGGAAAACTTCATTTTGAAAGAGAAATTAAAATGATGTGTATATTTTTATATAAGCGACAAATGGAAAGGTTAATGTGTTGCATGGTCTGAAAGTAAAGAGTTTAAAAAATATCTTACTTTAGCTTACACAAGATGTCAAGACTAAGAGTATAAAATAATATTTATCAGGGGGCAATTTAAAGAAAAATGCTCAGACTTGAGTTAAAAGTTCCAGTTTGAATAAGATGTTGCTTTACTTCTGTCTCGGGGTGTTTTTGCTTCCGTTTGTTTTTTAAATATCATCCAAAAATATACAAATGTAGACCATATGACTAAAATCATTCCATCGTCACTAACAGAAAAATGAAAATAAAATTATAAAATAACTGTATGTATAAATATATATA
>NC_068988.1:97295774-97300828 GCF_001194135.2 Octopus bimaculoides
TATATATACACATATCCATATATATATATATATACATACAATGGGCTCCAAAAAGGTTCCATCTACCAAATTCACTTACAAGGTATTGATTGACTCAGGGATTTACTAGAAGACCCCTGTACAAGAGTGGGACTGAACTCAATACCACATGGTTTCAAAGGAAGCTTCTTAAGCAAACAGCCTGCAGTAATGAGACAATGGAATATGGTTAATAGAATCTGTTGTTGCTATGAATGACCATATATTTTGGAGATTACTTGTTAGGAGCAAATATTTTTACACATTAATCCTTTTCTCACCACATTTCTGTTGCTCAGAATAATTTTAAATACAACAAAGGATTTGGTAAAATAACTTAGTTATCATTAAGCTAGTGTTAGGAACATAAATTGTGACTAAGGTTTGGTGGAAGATTTTAATTCAAAACTTTTGAAAACAAAACATTTGTACTACGGAGCCAGAGGCAGTTTCAACTGGATTAGAATGAAAAGGGTTAAAGAAATTATTGAAAATTTTATTAAGGCAAGGGAGACAATCACAGAATTTTATTAAAACCAGAAAAGACTGGAGAATGAGTTTGGAATATCAAATACCACACAATATAAATTCTTGGTTTAATGAAATAATCTCTGCCTTTTGAGGATGTGTCATAATTACCAAATTTTAATTAAGAACAGCACCAAATGAGGAGAGAAGATGATCTCAGGATTCGAATTCTCCAAAGTTGAAATGCTATTAAGAAAAAGGACAGCATTATTGTCAAGAGAGAAGACAGTTGTGGCTGTGTGTTTCTAGCTCAATCGCTGCCACATCAATTGTCCATTTGTATCTCTAGTTTATAAAAGGACTTAAGCCAAAAAAAGATTAGAACCTATTTATGCTGGGAGTAGCCTTTTAAATCATATTTTAGGACATCATAACCCACTCAGGTTGGGAGCTGTTGCTTGCTCAGGTGTGTCCAGGTATTGATTTGACAGTTATTTCTTGGAGTAGTTTATCCAGGTACCAATGGAATACTATGTGCTCTGAGTACCACTTGATAATAATGGGGAGAGGTCTATATGCCATTATATGAGGAGGTAATCAAGGTACTATTTAAATATCCTTTTCTATTCTCAGCACAAGGCCCGAAATTTTGGGGAGGGGGCCAGTCGATTAGATTAGCCCCAGTACACAACTGGTACTTAAATTATCAACTCTGAAAGGATGAAAAGCAAAGTTGATCTCGGCGAAATTGAACCCAGTATATCACGACAAATGAAATACCACTAATCATTTTGCCTGGTGTGCTAACAATAATTCTGCCAGTACCTTAGAAGGTACTGTTCAAATATTATGGGATCCAGGTACCATTATGTTATGTAACATATCACCTTCTTTATACAATACACTGTCTCTGATGTTCAAAACATAAAACTCTTTAGAATCGTTAGAAAAGCATAATTAAAGATGGAATTAAAAAATTTACAATTAAAAAACTAAATTACAAAGTGTTTAAGTAAAGATTATACTTCATTATTTGTAGATGATGAAATGTTTGGTAGAGATTAATATTCCCATAGAGGAACATTTGGTTAAAAGTTTAATGAAAGATCTGAACACTTATGCCATTTAGTAACAAACTAACACCACCAGATTATATTTGATTACCATATTGGACCAAGCTTCAGCTGTACACATACTAATATTCTTTGCTGGGTTTGCTTTTCACTTCTTTCAGTTTGTCTCCTTTCAAAGGATGCCGATGAATGAACACTAACAAAGTGCAGCAACAATGGCCAAACAGTCAGTGTGAGCAACACCCAACACATCATAGAGGAAACTTTAACTGAAATACTAAACATTATGGCAATCTAGCCTTCCATACATGCAATATGGCAACAAGGAAGATTAAGGTTTATTAATCACTGAGATGGTAGAGTAGTAACTGTTGTTACTATGGAAGAGCTGTCATGCCAAAAAATCAAGAAATGAGCCCTTTTTATGTATATTGAGTAACTGGTTCAGACACTGAGATAATGTTAGAAAAATTTGCCTGCTGCTATAGATGGTCATCCATACTGGAAGACATTTGTGACTCCTGTAATTTGGCCAATCAAAAATATTATAACTACTTGACAGAAATATTGCCAATCCCATCAAATACTATGAAGGAATGATTATCTCCCTTGTATTAACTATCCAGAAGAACAAGAAATCTTCTGTACTCCATCTTGCTTATCGTAACTACCATGCTAAAAACAAGAATAGAAGTTATTTATGTGACATTTTGATCTGTTAGAAATATCAAAGAAATCTCTCTCAAATCACACCCAATCGTCTTAAATATTTTAAAAAATGGATATATGAGAGAATGTTGCCCTTGATATACAAAAAATGCAGAGGGTGGTCATGATCGGAATGTCTCTTATCTAAGAGCTAAGCAACAACAATCACTATTAACAGAACTGACAAGATAACATTAGTGTCATCATGATTATTTAATGTTCAATTTTCTGTGAAGAAGAAGTTTAGTGAGGCTGATTTTCTATGGCTGGATGCCTTTTCTATCAGTGGCCCTCATCTGTTCCCGAGCAAGGCAATATTTACCCATGGCCAGACATGTTTTTCATGAAAGACTCCAAATGAACAACATTGCTTTTCTAATGATGATGCTTGTTTATAGCCATCACATGACATCTAAACTAGGGAGCACACAAACATACACATATATATTTATATATATATATATAATATTAGGGATAAAATCCAAAATTACAGGTAAAAACTCAATTAAAACCAATGAGTTCATGAACCTTCGGACACGAAACTCAGCTTGTGAAGACTTGTTGGGGCAAGCGAAAGTGAAATCGTGATGGCACCTGTGCCCAGCGTCGCCTTACTGGCATATGTGCCACTGGTGTGTGAAAAACAACATTCAAGCGTGGTCTTTGCCAGTGCCGCCGGATTGGCTCCTGTGCAGGTAGCACATAAAAAACACCTTTTGAGTGTGGTCATTGCCAGAACTGCCTGACGGGCCCTTGTGCTGGTGGCACATCAAAGCACCCACTACACTCTTGGAGTTGTTGGCATTAGGAAGGGCATCCAGCTGTAGAAATTTTGCCAGATCAGACTGGAGCTTGGTGCAGCCTTCTGGATCACCAGTCCTCAGTGAAAACATCCAACCCATGCCAGCATGGAAAGCGGATGTTAAACGACAATGATGATGATGATGATAACATGTTAATGACACTGACAAACAAGAATACGATTTGGATAGTGTTTAGCCAACAACCATCTGATGAACACTTGATAAAATGTTGTTAATCTCCTTCACCAAACAGAAGCCTTTGTGACTCTTCCTGGCAGAGTGGTGCTCTACAAAGCATCTAATAATATATAACTGTCAGCCTGATGCAGTATATTTGTTGTCATAAATATAAAGAAAAGATAATGTAGTCTTTCTTTTATAGAATTAATAAGACAATCAAGTGATGGCTTGAAAGGAAAGCTCAATCAGAGCTGGTGACCAAGCAGACGGTAACAGCTGCAATATTTCATATCCTGACCAACAAACAAAGCTGCAACTCCCCTCATGAAACGCGGTTAACAGTGCCTTGTTAAGTAATCTACTGACAAGTTAGAACTGACCGGAGTAAATGCTGTTTGTGTAGTTTTAGGTCAGTAGCTCTCACATTTTACTGATTTTCCTGCATCCCTACAACATTCAAAGGCATTTTGGATCGATGTTAAACCTCTGCCACTCTTGTTTTCATTTTAGGTCAAGGCAGCCTGTTTATGTGGAAATTATGTGGATTTTCACATCAATGGCTCAGATCTCATCAAGCAGCCCAAATGTTGATATGACTATTGGTACTACAAACCCATTGTGGGCCACTGTTTTATTGAATACTATTGAATACAGAGAGTTCAAATTTTCTTTATTCAGTTAATGTTGTCTTCAGATTAGTGTCCATCATGAAGACATTTGTCTAAAACTATTATCATAGAACATAGTGCACCATTGGATAAAAAGAAGAGACTATTTCAAAGAACAAGACTGGGCTGTGTTTCTTCACTGTTAGCACATGATACAGTCCATTTCTTGACTTCATTGGATAGCATCATCATTCTCGACACTGAAACAGGCCGCTTCAGGGACCACTAAAATCTGGCTTAACATGGTCAGTTGCTCTTCCTAATACCAGTCATGTTATAGATATGAAATCATTTCCTACTCTACTACTAACAGATTTAGTGAAAAGCATCAGTTCTCAGACTCCCTTTATACACTTGTACATTTAATCAAGAAAAATAGATTTGAAGAAATATATAAAAACAAACAAAGATACTATATTAAAAATAAAGTTTTATTTAACTGATTGGTAAAGTTTATTTACAAGGTGAAACATATACTAAAATATACTTTATTCTTACATAAAAATATATATATAAAAAAGAATATTGAAATGTCTGTTGATATTTACAAATGTAAATGCATTATAAAAAATTAAAAGGAAAATTTTATACATTTAAATACAAACACACACACATATATATATAGGGGTGTAAAACATTCATGAGTTAAAACAGTTCTAAAAATATAAATGAAAAATAAAATTTATCAATTAAAACACTGTGTGTAAATATATATATTCTACCAAAATATTCATCATTATTTACAGATATAAATTCATGCATAAAATCATGAAATTAATATATACATTTACATAATATACATACAATGTAAATTTATTTACAAGTTTAGACATTATAAATTTATATATAAAAAATATAACTTATCAATATGAAATTACATATAAGTATGGAATTAAAATGTCTATATTTACAAATATATAGATATGTATATTTATGAGTAGAAACAGAACCATGAAGTGATGCGATGCAGACAGTATATACATATGAAAGATATTAAATGAATATATACATCTTATCTATACAAACTTGAGGATATGGATAGTTTTAAAATGCTGGTCATTGTTTAAATATATATACATATATTAAAAAAAGCAAATCACAATTGATATATAGGAAATATGAATTCATGCGGTGAA
>NC_068988.1:97309035-97311535 GCF_001194135.2 Octopus bimaculoides
CTTATAAAGGAGATGGGGGGATGTACTTCTTTTCACCGCATGAATTCATATTTCCTATATATCAATTGTGATTTGCTTTTTTTAATATATGTATATATATTTAAACAATGACCAGCATTTTAAAACTATCAATATCCTCAAGTTTGTATAGATAAGATGTATATATTCATTTAATATCTTTCATATGTATATACTGTCTGCATCGCATCACTTCATGGTTCTGTTTCTACTCATAAATATACATATATATATATTTGTAAATATAGACATTTTAATTCCATACTTATATGTAATTTCATATTGATAAGTTATATTTTTTATATATAAATTTATAATGTCCCAACTTGTAAATAAATTTACATTGTATGTATATTATGTAAATATATATATTAATTTCATGATTTTATGTATGAATTTATATCTGTAAATAATGATGGATATTTTGACAGAACATAAATATTTACACACAGTGTTTTAATTGATAAATTTTATTTTTCACATATATCTTTAGAACTGTTTTAACTCATGAATGTTTTACACCCCTATATATATATATGTATATGTGTGTGTGTCTATGTATGTATATCTATAAAATTCTCCTTTTAATGTTTTAATATGCATTAAAATGCATTTACATTTGTAAATATCAACAGACATTTCAATATTCTTTTTTATATATATATTTTTATGTAAGAATAAAGTATATTTTAGTATATGTTTCACCTTGTAAATAAGCTTTACCAATCAGTTAAATAAAACATTATTTTTCAAATAATATCTTTGTTTGTTTTTATATATTTCTTCAAATTTATTTTTCTTGGTTAAATGTTCAAGTGTATAAAGGGAGTCTGAAAACTGATGCTTTTCACTAAATCTGTTGGTAGTAGAGCAGGAAATGATTTGAAATCATTACATACAGACACTGACTCAAACATCCACAAACACAGACATTTATATGCGATGGACTTCATCACAGTTTCTACCTACCAGTTTCTCTCATAACACATTGATCAGTCCATAGCTATAGCAAAAGACATTTACCAAAGGTACCATGCAATGCCATTGAACCTTGAACCATGTCCTGCAAAGGGTGCTTCTTATCTCATCCAACCATGCCTCCACCTATTGGTCTTAGTAAGAAAACAAAATTTCTTGAGCATCAATGAAATATTTTAGTTAAGTCACAGACATTAACAGTCTTTCATCAACTCATTCAGAACATCATCACCACCACCATCATCATCGTCATCAGTTAATGAGTTTCTCATGCTTGCTATGTGTGAAAGGGAATTTGCCGAGACATATTTTCTATGATTGCATGCTCTTCCTGTCAACAACCTTCACCTGTTGCCAAGTAAAGTAATTCTTCCTCATAACCAGACATTAGTGTCAGGCAAGTCTGGAAAGAAGCATTCTCACATAGACCCAAAACATCATTTCTTGCCCAAAGGCCGCATTTGCTCTTATATGCATGTTATATATATATATATATATATATTTACCTATACAATGAACTTCTTTCTGTTTCCATCTTACAAATCCACTGACTTGGCTTAGAATACCAATTGGCTATGGAAGCAGAGAAATAGCCCATAGTGCCATGCACTGGTACTGTACCCAAGACCACATGACTGGGAAGCAAGCTTCTTAACCATGCCTCCACACCTGCTGCTTTACGATACATATTCTACTGACTATAAATGTTACTGATTTGTTATGATATCATAAGAAATGTTATCAGATCTTAACAAAAACAATGCAGCTCTGATATTTCTCCTATTTTTACATGTATCAAGAATAAAATTATGAAATGTTTCCTGCTCATTAAGTTTATAATGTGAGATGTGATTTGAGGAACATTTAACTGCAATCTCTTGCAGATCATTTGTCCATTAGCTAAATAATATTTTGGTAAGGGGATTGATTTTATAGGAAATATATTTGTAAAAGATGTTAAGTTAGAAAAGTGACAGCGTTTTGCTATAATTGTTAAAATATGTTAAGGAAGAGTGGATTTATTCTATGATGATCAGAAATAATCTAATTGGATAAATTGAACAGAACTGGAGAACATTGATTCAATGGTTAATAAGATTTTAATCATTTCAAAACATGGGAGATAACTGCAAGCATCTTTCAATCGTATTAGATTTCTTTAGTGAAACATAGATTCCGCTGCAGATGCTGGAGCATTTCTTAAGGGAATCTCTAAATAAAATTTATGTAACCTGAGTAGACTTAGAAAAGGTGTGTAATATATAAAAATCAATATGTCGCATGGGTTGCTGTTGATTTTTCTGTATTTTAACATATTGTAACAACCATAATTTTATATTGTTCAGATATAATAATGATTTAGTTTATTGTAAGAAAACTGATGCAATATTGTTAGTATTTTTAATATGATGAGTGCAAACTCCTCTACATGGAAAAGTTTGCATATGTGAAAGTTTTATCGGAGTTATTTCCCGTATAACCCAGTGCTGGCAGAATCGTTAGC
>NC_068988.1:97313553-97317023 GCF_001194135.2 Octopus bimaculoides
TATATATATATATATATATATATATATATTATTCCTGTAATGATAAAATGATAAAAATAACCCGTGAAAGGACAGAAGAACTCAAAATGCTTGTGTTGATTAACTCCCGAAGTAAATGCTTTGTATTATTATATTTACTTGACTCTCTGGTTTCAAATCCTCTGGTTTCAAATGCTATCAGGATTATCTTTGCCTTTTATGCTTCATGTCCTCGATCCTAAATCCCGAAATATTTGTAAATTATTGGGCACCTGTTATCATTCTTTTACTTTTCCTGGTGAAAAAATTTTGTTTGAAACGGCGAAGCTGTTTCTTTTACAGTTTATGCGTTAAACTGATATAGAACTTGTTCCTTCTGTGTTGTCTTCTTTTTGGGCTCATTGTCTACCATAACTGACTACATATCTATTTCTTTATCTAAATGTTTATTTCTATGTAACACCTGAGGTTGTAGAACCAGCGACCTCAGGTGTTACCTCAGGTGACTCTTTTCGCAACAAAATCAAGGAATGCGTCTGCGAAAAGTTTATCGATTTCAACTGTCGAACAATAAAGAACAGATTAGGAAGACCTTTCTTGGAAGAGACCAAAATACCTCAACTGAACCGAAAGAATAAAAGGAGTTTTTGAGAAGTTCGAACCTAACATGTCTACCTACCGAGACTATCTCATTTTAGAAATTATTTCTATGCTTTTATCAAAGTTTTCAAATTTAACAATAACGTTCTCTGAACAATATATATTTTACTATTTATAGGTTATTATTCATTGTTTATCTGATTCGAGATCCAGCGTTCCAAATTTTAAAAAAATTACTTTTTATCGTTTGGGGAGTGATAATGAACCGGTCATGAACTGGGGTCGATTTTTCTCTTTTAGAATAATTTATGGTCTGTAGTGAGAGGGGCCGCAAGGCATCACTCGTAGAACTCTTTCTTTAGAAACGAAGTAGGATTTATTCAGAGGTACGTTGTTGGAATCACTCGTGGACGGATCGATGGACAGGAGAAGGCAGAACAGAAATATAGGGCAATATTTTATTGGTACTTGAAGGATTAGCGCTAAAGTCCACCACGTTATGATCTGAACTCAGAACAAAACAATGTAACTCAGATAATAAGCGTAAATATGTAAACAATTTAATCTTCCGGATAAACGAAATTTATATATTAATTGTGAAGAAAATTCTAAAAATGTTTCATTGAAAGTTACTCAAAAATAATTATATCTATATGATGACATTGAATAAATCGATAACTTCGATTAATGATGAGAAAATCAGGAAAAGATAGATTGGTGCTGGTTTTTAGAAGAAGCTGGTTTACATGTTGTCTCGGTCTTCGGAACAAATTTCATGGAAATACTGTTGAAAAAAAAAAGAAACAGAAGAATTAACAGGTTTTGATGGAAATAACTGTTGAAGAAACGAGATGAAGGATAATGGACAGTTGAGAAATGTGTATTTTGACTTCGGCAGAATTTGAATTCAGAACGTGAAGATGAACGAAACGCCGCAAAGCATTTTGTCCGCTGTGGTAACGATTCCGCCAGTTCACCGCCTTAAATAATAATAATAATCCTGTCTGCTATAGGTACAGAGCCTGAAATTATGCAGGAAGGTGGTGGTGTATCTAGTCGATAATATCGATTCCAGTGCTCAACTGGTCCTATTTTACCGATCCCGGGAAGTTGGAAAACAAAAGAGATCTCAGAACTTGAACTAAGAAAGTTGAGACGTAACTAGATACCACACGGTACTTCGTTCAGCCTTTTACCGTTTCCGATACGCCACCACCACCACCACAACAACATCAACAACAGTGAAAAAAACAACAACAATTGTTGAGGATACAAAGTCGAATACCAAACGCTAATCGCACTCTGTTGTCGACTACTTTGAAACTGAAATAAACGTTGACTCATTCTTTCTCGATCACTAAATCGACATCAAATGGAAAAATATGCTGATCAAAGCAAGAGCCTTAACACGGTCGCTTGACATGCTAGAAAAAGTAGTCAAATTTCCTCAAATCAATACCCACTTACGAGTGACTTGAACATCTAATCCTAGATATACAGAAGAGTGTGATGGATGTTGGACTTTGTTTAAACAAGATAAGCAAAAACAAACTATAAAGCATTTACTATGGAGAGTAATCTTTCATCCTCACCTGGTTGTCCATAACTACAGCATCTTTTAGTTGCCATTCTTCATCTTCTTGGTTGTAGAACTGCATAAAACTCTCCTTACATACGGAACACATCTGTTGCAAAATACAGGCAAATTTGCGCTAGAAAATATTTGTAATATCCTGCCAGATTCCGGTTTTTAAAGATTCGTAAATGAAATACAAGAAATACTGAGATAATATAATATAACTGGAGTCCATAGATTATCTTTACAACTTCCACACTTGCAGACTTCAAATTAATTTATAGATACGCTTTAATATCAAATACATTCTCACTCACATTCATATAAATATAGAACCTGTAAACTAGGAGACAGACAGACTGACAGAGAGACCTGAAGGAGGGTTGGCGGTAGAGAGAGCATGTCATCGATGAGGTCGCGTTTGGTGACGAAAGCACTTGACAAACTTAGCTGTTTCATTGATTCGCCGAATTATTAATTAAAGAATCAAGCAATCGATTAATAAATTGGTTGAGTAGTTAACTGGTTAAGTTATAAAATAGTAGAATAGAACCAATGCCTATGTTTATTATTGGCATAATGATATTCCTCACACACAACATAAACGTTCTTGTGGAGAAATTGTTTCTTTGCACTGGTAGAAGGGGAAGACTGAAATTTGGTTTGAAGTTATCTGCACATTTTTCTATATGTTCACTGAGAGGAATTTTCCTGTTTTGAGGGAAACGGATTTGCTCTTTATGTAGAGTGGTTCTCCTTTTCAAGGTGATACTCATCTGTCCAATATAGTTGTGTCCATTTAAATAAAGAAACTTTTTTCATTGAAAAATACAGAACACGTCTTAATATGCACGCATAACGAACTTTTATCTTTTTTCATATTTCAATTCACGATTAAATCACAGTACATAAATCTCCTCGCTAAACAAGTTCTTCGAAACCTTTTTTTTTTTGTGTGTGTTTGTGTACACATATATATTCCCCTCCTCTTACCCGAAAGCTGAACAGTTATCTCTCTTACACACAACAACAATAATAACGATAACCAATTACCTCCCCTTATTTTTCTACTTGTGAAGCCATTCATTCGTAAATATCATCACACACAACATGGACAAAAATTTCTTCTTAAGAAAATACATATTCAAATAAGTAAACCATAATATCATGAATAGTGAAAGTGAAACCGGTTGATATATTAAAAATTCTATTAAAACTATGTAAAGTGTGTGTATTTTCCTTTTTTTAATTTCTTATATATATTACAACTCACCACGTGGGGATAATCGAAATTCCTCTTTTTCTGTTACTATTA
>NC_068988.1:97317281-97325103 GCF_001194135.2 Octopus bimaculoides
ATATATATATATATAAGAAAACCGCTTCACAATATCTTTTGTTTCCATTATTATAAATATGCATTAGACGGTGAGCACGCAGTATTGTTAACGCACCGGACAAAATGCTTAGCAACATTTCGTCCGTCTTTGTGTTCTGAGCTAAAATTCCGCCTTCCATCCTTTCGGGATCGATGAAATATGTATCAGTTGAGTCCTGGGATCAATGTAATCGACTTTACCGCATGCCCCGAACCTGCTGACTTTGTACCAAAATTTGAAATCCTTATAAATATGCGTATGTATACATACACACATCCACACACTCAATGCACGATTATAAGCGCGACTCATTGGAATTTCTCAGTTCTTTTTCCTATTTTGGTGCTTTTATATTTACAAATTTTCATAATAATCTTTCATTTTATCAAAGCTTGCCCTTCTATTATTTTCCATTAAAAAATATTTTGAAGCGTAACACTCGAACACATGGACGTCGTAACAGACAGAATATCATACATTATAAAGACCTTTTTGTAAATTGGCATAATCAGGCACCCAAAGAAGTATCATCTACTTACGTCATTAATACCCGGAATTAACTGGGGCTTTTTAGCAACTTGTTTCTCTTCTGAGTTGATATTTTTGATGCTTCTCTGTTGCTGTTCCTCTGCTAATAGTATAAAGATACATAATTATAGGAAGAATGTAACGTGCAGGCTTCCGGATAGTTTTAGCCTACTCATTTTCACTCACAATGTTTGGCTGAATGCGCGAGTATGTTAAAAAACACTTAAGTGTCGCACAGTAATATCGAACCCAAATCGTATCGATTTTGAATTGAATCTTCTAGTGATTTAGTCATGCCTGTGTCCGTACAGAGATGTATGCGCAAAATACACCATAAATTTGCATATATATATATGCATATACGCGCATAGAGATAATTATACAGTCTTACATACACTCCACACGTACAGCATACATGCAAGCCAAGAAAAGACGTAGTTACTCGTCCTGCAAAAATAGTCACTAGATGTCCCTCGCATCACGTAATTGTCTTGAAGGACACTGGATAACTTTATGCCGATTTCTTTATATTAAAAACCCCGACAGGATGTTCATGGATGGAATATTTTTGCTGAAGATCTTTTCAGTCGAGACTTACCTGGGGCTAAACAGAATAACATGAACAAAAATAACTTTACGTGGTTGCTGGAGCTGCTAGAAATAGCAGATAAATCGCTGTCAAATTGTGTAACCTTGGTTTGCTAGTATGTTTAGCGAGTCGAAATGACACCTTCGTCGCTCTCACGCTGGCTTCTTACTATTCCCCATACCAACAGGTTTATTAACTTACTAATTCTCAGTATTTCTGCAATCTAATATTATCCTACATCTCTTCACTACGAACGTTGTTCTTATCCGCCAGAAAAAAAAAAGAACTATAACATACCAATATTCGGTGCCACGTTCTCGTACCAATTCCGACATTTCAGGAACCTTCTCTCTGTCTTCAGCTCATTTTGACGGAAATGTTTATCCATGTGTTCTCTATCAATAACCGAACTTCTTCGACCACATGTTGAGCACTGTTTACCGTCATAGAGATTTTCGATCAGCAGGTTTGGGAACCTAAAACACATCAATGCTGAAATTAAATATTGAAAGAAAAAAAAAACGCATTTGGCCAAATTTGTGTGTGTGTGTGTGTGTGTGTGTGTGCATGCGCATATGCATACGTGATATGGCAAGTAAGAAGAATAGGAAGCCTGATGTGTCAATAGGAGTTAGATACATATCACAAAATTCTGATGGTTTGACTTATGAAAGCATATCAAGAAATAATCGCAGATTACAAGAAGTTGTCACCCACACAGTGAGACGTTCCTTGTTAAATATTGGTAAAATAGCGTTCATTTTCGCCTCACTTTCTGAAGTGTACATAACCTGAATATTGCAACCAATCTTTAGGCCATTAATGTCCATTGTTTTATATTCTTGCCAGTTGCTTGGATTTAGCTTCAAGGATTCATCTTTCGGTGGAGTTGTGTCTTTCTGGAAACCACGATAGAAACTGCAGTTAACGACAAAGTAAAGCGACTGAATATAAAGCTGTATTAAATACATTTATACTTCAACATGAGATACTACATATACAGATACACGTGCACATGTACAATATATATCTGAAGCGCTAATTGTAAACTGGAAGCTACTTTGTATAAAGAACTCAAAGTAAGATTTATAGTCTTCTGTGTGTTTGCTTAATATTTTCATTTTAAATGTATTCAGAAGGTATTTATTGTCTCTTCATATATAAAACGATTACATCGATCCTGTATTCGTAGTATATATATATATATATATATATATATATATATATATATATATATGTGTGTGTGTGTGTGTTTGTGTGTGTGTGTGCGCGCGCGCGCGTGTGCGTGTATAGATATATACTCCCTGCTTAAATGATTAACAATTTTTAGTTTAAAGGTGAAAGACGAGGTGAATAGTTTAGATGTTTTGTGAGGTAATTTGGGGGTACATAGTCCCTATTTTCTTTGTGTTTGTTTAATTCATGTCTGCATAAATAAATCAACACCAGAAGCTAGCTGTTTAGTCGTTATTCGCTCTTAGGGATTAGATATTTCATTTTAGCTGAAATAAGGTTGTATTCCCTTGGCTCGTGTCAGTGTAACTACTATATATGCATTTAACACCCCACACTAAATTCCCCTCGTTATACACACTAAAGGAAGAATTCACTATCTTTCTAAAACAGTTCTTGTTCCTCGTTGCGACCGCTCGGCCCTTTATCTATTCCTGGTCGACTTTTACACCAACGGTTATACCGTATATAGCTAATCGTCTTTCGTTCAGCACCGGATGACGAGGTGAACAGTCATCGAAATTTCTAGATGTCCTGTGGTACAAAATGAGAAATATTTCCTAATCTTTAGTGAAGTATATTTGAGATAGGAAGAAAAAGTACCGGAAGGGAGAAAATCTATGGAAAACCTCCTTCATATTACACAAAAACAATGATGGCTGCGGAAATAATTCATCACAGAGTAAGCTCTTTCCCGCTCTTGTCTGTTTTTAATCATTAGATTCGTGAGCACTAGAGGACAACCGGGACCTAAATCAACTTCTTATCATTCAATCAAATATGGATACCATACCTTAAAATCTAGCTCTGGTTCTTCAATTGCTTCCTCTGTCACACCTGACGACACTGTTTCACTTGAGATAAATCCCGGCTTAAGTAGATTTCCATAGACTTCTGATGGTTCAACTGAAACATATACATATATATATATATATATGTATCACTATCGAACCAAGAATTTAACTACGGTCTATGCACCCACACACGCATACACATACATACATACATGCATATATATATATATATATATATATATATATATATATACACACAAACATGTATAATATATGTATAGACATACATACATATACGTGTATTTTTTACTTTCATTCAAGATCATTTTGTGCCATAGCAGTTAAATTCTTGTCCTTTTTATTTGAACGTCAGATCTAATATTGCTTATACTTTTAAAATTTTATCAGTAAATACTTTCACAAAACTTTTGATAGATATAACCTTAAAGTAAGTTACAGCTGCACAAATAAATTCGCCTCTTCAACAGCTATTCATGTTCCGTGACTTAATCGTAAATCCTTACAATTTCGAAAATAAGACAAAATAAGTACTACCACACTAGTGCTTTCATGATCAGCTATACATCGTACTTACTCATATCTTTGGCACATGGGAAGTTCTCATGGGTGGGTTCTACCCATTTATTTAATGGAATACAATCGTTTTCCACCGAATATTCTGTCGGTACATTCGTTTTCGTATCGTGAACTGAAGTAATGTTGTAATACGGTTCTTGCTGTTCCAGTAATAGCTGTTGGATGCTTTCAGTATTATAGGAATTGGTCTGTGAATTCTGATTTATATTCGATGCAGAAAAAGGATAAGGTTTGTTCGATGAAAAATGTTCTTTGACCTTGCTTTTATACGATCGACATAAGTTTGAAGTTTTATAAATATCATGGTTGTAGATATCATATAAGGATGGATGTTGTACATAGTTTTGATAGAATATATGGTTATGTAACGACCCAGACTTTAGTTGGTATCGTTGTTTATGATGCTGCTGATGTTGCTGTTGGCTATTGTGGTGGTTGTGGTGATGGTGGTGGTGATGATGGTGCTGTGATTGTTGATGACGCCTCTTTTGAGGATACCCTTGTGCATGGTGCAGCATATAATGTTGCGCCGGCATAGAAGTGTTATAATCAGAAGATTTCTCATAAAAGCTAGTATCTGTAGAAAAGGTTTGCAGGATGCCGTGATTTGGTAAAATCTGTGGCAATAAGCATCTGTAATTGCTATCTTGATTGTGATCTTTATTAAACTGAGGGACTTCATTATTGCTGTCGCCCGAGAAAAAACAAGATTTGGTATTTTGCTGTTGCTTTAAAGATGACATCTTTTCGGAGGGATAAAAAAATGGTGACTGTTTTTGTCGCTGCAGCAAACTGTACTCCTGTTTGTCTTCGTATTGTTTATCATTTATATTTGCTTGTTTCTTTGTCTTAGGGGAGAGTATATTCTGTAGATGTTTGCTACATTCCGCCGTTAAGTACTCTTCAACAGGATAAGGTTTCAAGTGATGCTTTTCAGCAATTTTCGTGGCTCTCTTCAAACCATTTTGCTCTTTAAAATTCACAGCATTTTTAGATTGAAAGGATGCGCTTCTTGTATGCATAACATTCTTCCTGTTGGTGTTACAATTATCCATCTCTTGGATTATTCTACGAGGAAAATAACACCTTATTAATTAATCATCACATTTTAAAATAACGAAAGAGTAACACAAACATCACAATCTTCAGACGGAGATTTAATCTTCTACGATCCGTGTTTGTCTCGCACCATCAAAATATTTACCTTTCGGCTTCCTAAATTTGATATAATATTTACTTTTGTTGCTGCTTGATCCCTGATGAGTCTCTGTTGAAAAGTTCCAGCCATGATGTATATCTAGGATGACGGTTCAAAGCGTCTTTCCATGTAACGCAGAATGAGACAATTTGGTGCAGCTGTTTAGGCACAAATGATTTGGCACGACTGACTGGATATTCAGCCTGTTCTGGTGAAAGGACGTTTTGTTACTGATTGCAAACAATCCTCCTCCACAAATGCACGCGCACGTGCACACACGCACGCGCGCGCGCACACACATACACACACACACGTACACACACACACACACACACACACACACACACACACACACACACACACACACACACACACAGATACGCACGTGCACGCTTGCAAATATACACATTAAGATAGAGTGTGAGAGAGAGGGAATTACATTTTATTATCTGAACACGATTGTCATAAGCATCTTCTCTTTCTTCAAACACATAAAGAGAAATATGCTCAGATAGAGAGAGAAAGAGAGAGAGAGGGGGGGAGAGAGAGAGGAGGAGAAGGGAGGAAGAGAAGTATTAAAAAGAGAGAAGCATTAAGACCTCTTATGTCAAATGTTTCAGTAAAGCCGATTAGAGAATGCCCTGGGTAGGGATTGAACCATATCCCAGTAAGCTTTATAATACTATTTACTTATAGTAAATAGGATTACTTAATAATAAGACCACCGAGACATCAACAGTTTGTAGGTAAAATTTTAAAATCTTGGAAGTTGTTTCGATAATCTTGGAAGTTGTAGTCTCATATTTATACATTTCACAGCGACTTTACTGACGAGAATCAGATGACTAATTAACCATTTAATTACCTTATTAGTTGATTAATTTGGTCATTAATGGCGAAACTCATGGATATAAGGCTAACTGAAATTTTTATTCACTCAAATGTCTTGCTCACGTACAAACAATGTGCTTTAATGTACGAATGCTTTTTCGTGGTTTTGGTCTTTGACACTCATTTTTAGCATGTAAGAAATCCACATTGTGGTTTTCTCTTCGTGTATATTTCAAACATTATTATATTTAGAAATATTTATGTCTTCTCACTTTTATTACGTATGCTAACCACTGGTATAAATTAGTTAATAATTTTTATCCTTCAATTTATAGTTATATATATATATATAGGTATGTGTGTGCGTGTACTATATATTTACTGATTTAATTACCTCTCTTTAGAGAAGATGCTAAATCTGCATCTGGCTTTCAAGATGGCGTCTTCTTCCTCTATTTCCGCTAAAATGGAATGGGCAGCGTGTTTGTGTGTGAGTGAATGATTGAAAGTACGGTTTGTGAAAATGTGACTTTTATATAGAGTTTACAAGAACATTTCTGTGGTTGTTTAAAAGTGTTGTTTAATATTGTTGGTGGTATTGATGTTGTTGTTGTTGGTGGTGGCGATGATGCTGCTGATGCTGATGAGGTAGGGTTCCGTAATGATGTTTCAGCAAAAACTATTTCATATTAAAACATCCCTCGCCCTCTAAAAAAAATATAATGCACGCAAGTCTATAGATTTGTATATAAATTCACACACAGACACACACATTCACACAACATACACTTTTACACAACCATACACGTTTATGTACGTATGTAAATATATAAATATATTTGTATTTATGTATAAATATACATATATGTATGCATGTAGGTAAGAATACATGCAAAATATACATATACATACATACATACATACATACCATATACATGTATATATATATATATATATATATATATATATACATGTATATATGTTGGCATGTATGCAAATAAATGTAAATAAATAAATAAGATACATACATGATTAAAAATAGGGAAAAAAACTGCTCAATCCATGTTGTGCAGTTTATATATATTAGAAATCAAGAGAGGAATCATAAGATTGCTAAATGAGGGAAAAGAAAGATTTAATATCGAAATTAATATTGCCTGAAAGTCTGTACGCTGTCCTCTAGAAATACGTGAAACTCAGAGTGACAATTGCGTGCTTCTTCAACTGATTTATAATGGATACATACATACATATATACATACATAAATACATACATAAATACATACATACATACATACATAAATACATATATGCACGTATACATAAAAACATATGCACGCATACATACATGCACGTATACATACATACGTACATAAATACATACATGCATGCACGCATACATACACAGACATATATACATACGTATAAGCACATATACATACATGCATACATACATACATACATACATACATACATACATATATACATACATACAGCGAAAAGGAAAATCCCTATACTGAACCATTGAGAAATCTGCAGTTACTCTATGCAGATTATAAGTAATTGTTGGGGTCATAGGATATGTAACACACTGGCTAAATAACAATCTTGAGAAATTAGGCTTCTCAAAACCAGAAAGGGGGAAGTTAATCCGGAGACTACAGATCCAACCCATCACTGGAACTGTAAAAATCTGTAAAATTTTCCAGAAGTTTATCATTTAAATATATATGAGCATGTCGAGATATGCAACTATATACATGAGAATACATACATAAAACATACAAATCTGCTCATACATACGTACATGCATACATACATACATACATACATACATACATACATAGAAACGTTTATAATTATGAACAAGTCACAATTATAACGAAGAGGGTTAAAAGACACATGTTTAAAATATGAGTGATATAATGGCTTTATAGCTGTTTTGGTTGCTATTTTTAACATGTAAGGATTTTTAACCTTCTTAGTTATAATTGTGACTTGTTCGTAATTATAAACGTTTTTCTTATATAT
>NC_068988.1:97325213-97328518 GCF_001194135.2 Octopus bimaculoides
ATATATATATATATATATATATAAATCCAATATCGGCAAAAGTTAACACTACAAATACCAGAGCAGCACAAAAGTGCAGCTTGTGCTGCAGCAGAAACACGCATGCAACTTGAAAGCATGATGATAATAAATCAATTTTAAAATAACATACTTTTTCAGTTGGTGTTAATATCCTTTGAAATAATTCGAGAAACTACTTCTTCGGATATGTTGAGATCGATAGGAAATTTTAACTAGAAATTTTGATGACTTCATATGCAAGAAATGACGTCATCGAAATGTTTCGTGGAATAAAATCTATTTTTGTGAGCAATCACAACATTTCTGGCGAAATGAATTTGTATTTAATCAAATAATATTGTCGCAGTTTTTGTTTAGCTTCAGATCAATCTTGATTGAACAGATGTTTGATGAAAGGTCTTACGGAGATGAACACCTAGGTTTTTAGGGATTTATAACAATATCTTATTTTATATAGTCTTTGATGGGTTTTTTTTTTTAAGACTGAAGAATGAAAATTGTTGCCATATCTTACAGGCTGAACAATTTCGTAGAATCTTTGTCGCTAGATTCTTATTTAAACAGAAGCATAACAACGGTTGAAACAGAGTTGTTGACATCTTGAGTTCATCGCTTTTATCATATTGAGTGTCTGCTCAACTCATTAGAAATCCCAACCAAATCACTCTCAACTCATATCCTTTACTATTAAAAATTGAATACATCTTAAGAAGTTGAGTAGAATACATTAAATCTGAATGAACAGAAATAATAGCACGCGCTACTCTTTAGTTGTTACCTCCCTTTACGTTCCGAGTTCATTCCCCATCGAAGTTATTTTTGCTGTTTATCTCTCCACGGTCGATGAAGTAAGTCGAAACTAAGTGTTCGGGCTTCATTAAATTGTTTTCCCGGTCCCTGCTTTGTATTTTGTTGCAATGTTACAAAAAAAAAGAGAAAAAACACCACGACCACGTTTGAGGGATCTACATGGAGTAGATGTTGATGTTTCCAACAAATAATTTGACCTCCTGCTGTCCACAGACCCAGATGAAAATACATCACAGCAAGAAGCTCAAGCGAAAATAGCAACACCAAACTCCCTGCTTCATCAAAAGCCAATCACGAAAGAATGGCGGCTGAGAAACTGATAATGCTGGCGATGCCCCAGCATGGCCACAGCTTTTGAGCTGAGACGAATAAAAGAAATAAAAGAATAGAGAATAGGTGTTCATGTGCACTTTTGTCTCATTGAATGAATTTTTGAATCTCTTTTAATGCTAATGTGTGTGTGTGTGTGTGTCTGTGTGTGTGTGTGTCTGTGTGTGTGTGTGTCTGTGTTCATTGTTCTAACTCCAGATACTCTCAAGGAGAGAGATTTTTTTTCAATTCTTAATTCTCAAACAAAAATTCGGAAAATTATACTGTTGGTAAGCGTTGGTCGATACAGCCTGAATAACGAACACAAAGAGAAAATAAAATGAAAAATAGCAACTTAATACAACAGGCCAAAAACAGCCGAAGGGCAATTGTTATATTAAGCAGTGTGGATCGTGTTTCAGGGACCTCTAGCATCTTGTTGACTTTCATTGCTCCCACAGTTCTGCTGGAGGGCAATTGATATCTCGAAAATACCATTCATTTGAAAAATCATTAAGATAACGAAATACATGTTTATTGGGGTGTAGCGTTCATAATTAAAACTGTACGACAAAATAACCATGTTTTCCTCTTCTTTCCTATTCTGCACGTTCATTCACTTCAACTCATCTAAATATCAATATTTGGTCAAAACGACTGCTTTTTATATTTCTATTTGTAATTAAACCGTTTAAGCTAGCTTTGATTAATTGTGAAATAAACTTGCAATAAATGCAAGGCGACAATGTACGAAATCAACGGACAATCGATGCTGGGAAAGAAGAGAAAAGAATCGAAAAAGAGGGAGATAAAGAGAAAGAAGTAAATATTAGAAGAGAACGCTGAAAGAATTAATGAGATGTAGGAGAAAGAATTACTATAAATAGTCTATTAATAAATGGTAGCAGATTAGCGTAGTCGGTAGAGCGGCAGAGAGAAGGTCTATCAAAATTTATTTACGTCTTTTTGCCTTCTGAGTTCAAGTCTTGACTTCTATTATTTCGTTGTCGATAAATAAGTCCCAGTCAGGTACAGTAGACGAAGCTTCGCTTTCCTTCTGTTTGCCATTCTCTTTATCAAAGCGTTGGATAAAATTCTACGCGGTTTTTGATCCAGGTTCAAATCCCATGGGTGTCGACTTTATTTTTTCATCCTTCCAGTGCAGGTAAAATAAAGTACCAATCAATACTTTCATATCCCAAATTTATGTAAGAAGTGATTTTTTTGCAAGCACTGCTGTCTAATTTGGTACAAAGTCGCAGAATTTAACATTGATTCAATCGATCCCCTTACTTCAATAATACATTATTCTATCGATAATCCGAAAAATATGAAAGGCAAAGTAATCTTCGGCACGATATGAACTCGGAACATAAAGATAAAGCAAAGGATTTTTGCCACCACTTAACGATTCTGCCAAGGACTCATAAATCCGGAACTTCATCCAGATCTCAAGGACTCACAAATCCGGAACTTCATCCAGATTCCATGGCATATAAGTGAATAAGATGACAACACTCACTGCTGAACAGGGCCCCTTTATAGGGTTAACTTCCCAGCTAATGACTGGTACTCATTTACAGCTGAGTGGATGGAAGAACATGGAAAGGAGTATTTTGCTTGAAAACCGCGAAGTTGACTGAGCCGGAAAGCGAAACAATAACCATACGGCCGTATGTGCCACACTCTAAACATGAGGTCGTGCGCCTTCACAGTCTAACGTTGCTATTATTTAAAAACATGAAACCAGCATTTTCAACCGCTAAATTCACGAACTCAATGATTGGCGAATGCTTCGTGTAACATCCACGACGTAAGAAACAAGTCTAAATTAAATTCGAAAGAAAAACGTATAACAACGGCCATTTATTTTATTTCATATTTATATTGTTCTTTTTGTATTTAGATTAAAATAAGTCTTGGACAGTGTGAAAGAGATAAACTCCAAATATTGCTCTGCCAAATAATGAATAACTCGAGAAAGTGTTGATTCATGCGGTTTTGCAATTTATCGATATAACAAAAGGTAGATGGAAATATCATCGTTGAATCGTACGTTTAACGATACTATTATCAAAGATATCTGATTCAGTGATCTACACACACACACACACACACACACACACACACACACACACACACACACACACACACACACACACACA
>NC_068988.1:97333283-97334208 GCF_001194135.2 Octopus bimaculoides
CACCGCTCGCACCGAACAGTCGAGCAAAGTGCTGTTGAAAGGCCCCACACATCCTTTCGGGTTCGAGCAAACTACATCCCTGTTCATCGATTAGAGACCGAATGGTGGCTCTGTTACCGCGTTGAGCCTCCGCCACCCGGGCTTCTCGCGCAGCTTAGATTGATGGATTAATAGATAAAGAGATAAATGCATACATACACACATAAAAAGATAGATAATGTAATATCTGAAAGCTGGTGCGTATTTTCACCACCACATTCAATAGAAATCCGAGGGTAGATATATATAATGGTAAGGCCGCCGTATTTCTTCCTCCATTCGTGGAGAATTTATGCGTCTTCATCCATTTGAGTCTGATGAGTCACCTATACGGCTAAGCGCTTCATTGGTTCAAAAGCATTAATCACCGGACATGAATTTTAACTTCCTATTTTATGTTGGCAATTAGCTTTTACCTAATACATACATACATATATATATGTATACACAGATGCACATGTAGTTTATTTGGAGTGAATTTCTTTCGAGAGGCTTTCGTTTCACGCTAAAACAATCTTCAGGTGAGAACGGAAAAATTTAGTTAAAATTCCACCAGTGAGGAAGGCATTTAATTTACGTGTGTCATACATTATAGAGAATAAATTGAATAAAACTCATCTTTATTCTTCGAAAGTACGAAATGTGTGAGCATTTAATAATTACTCACACAAGGCGTGTGCGCGTGTGTATATAAATTAAACACTCCTCAAGCTATCATCCGTTGAAAGTGCAAATGTGATATAGAAGAATATATTTCCGCTTTCACTCGGTGTTGAATAAGTTTTCTGTTGTTCTTGACACATACATTTGAATGTATGTATGTATGTATGCATGTATGTATGTATGTATGTATGTATATATTCATATATATATGTAAATATATATA
>NC_068988.1:97334983-97335918 GCF_001194135.2 Octopus bimaculoides
ATATATATATATATATATATACATATATACGTGTATATGTATGTATGTATACATATTTATGTATATATATATGAGTGTGTGAGTGTGTGTGTGTGTGTGTGTGTGTGTGTATGTATATATACATAGATACATACTTACACACATGCATATATACATACATATATTTATTTATATGTATATGCTCACACACAAACACACATAAATATATACAGATACACTGCATACATATATACATACGTGCATAGATATACAAATAGATAGACATACAAATATACACATACATACAAACACACACACACACACACACACACATACATATATGCACTTATACATCCTTACACACATTCTAACATAGAGGCATACTTATATTATTCGGATTCCATGCATAACTAGATGGAATCAGACACAGCAATCTAGGTTCCCAATCGGTAACTACGATAAGTGTTGAAAAAAGCTCATTGCCCCAAGATCTCACTGTTCATGAATATGTATAAGGGGGCCGAGTTAGTTATCTTCTTTCAATTTTGGGCGATAAAATTTTTATAAAGTTGAGAAAAATGTACATGTCTATACACTACTTGTATAAATTGGAGAACATATAAGTGTGTGCGTGTGTGTGTGTGTGTGTGTGTGGATGCTTGTGTGTAGTTTTTCTTTCAATCTCTCTCTCTCTCTTTCTATATGTATATATATATGTATATGTATATATACATATGTATATATATGTATGTGTATATATATGCACATATATAAACATATACATAGTATATTCATAATACATGTATATATATGTATATATATTTTTGTGTATATATATATGCATATATGTGTATATATATGTATATATGTGTATACATATATACACATATATATGCAAAAATATATATGTGTATATATATGTATATATGTGTATACATATATACACATATATATGC
>NC_068988.1:97336109-97340452 GCF_001194135.2 Octopus bimaculoides
TATATATATATATATATATATATTTGTATATATACATGTATATATGTGTGTGTGTATATATGCATATACATATATAATTAAACGCATAAATATGTGTTTAGTTCCATTCTTTCAGTGAGTATGCTATGAGAGTCTTCATATATTATATTATACATCCTTAGCCGCATATACGAACATCCACCTACAAACATATGTGTGCCTGTGTGTATGCGTGTGTCTGTGTACGCACAGACGTTTGAATATACAGAAATATTTAGGATAGAAATATTTTATATCTTATATTTGCATATATTTCTCTTCATTCTTTCGTTGGCGCATGTACTCACGCATTCGCTCACACGTACATACACATACGCACGAACACTAACATATATTTCTAGTATATATATAAGTATTTGCATATGTGTGTGACGTTGTGTGTATGCGTGTGTGCGTGCATGAACGTATGTATGCATTATGTGTATGAGCTTTGTCGTCTTATTTCTTTTTCATTTTATGTTAAAAATCAATTTTTTAACCCATAAACACAAAATCAATAACGACGCTACATATATTAAATATTGAGAAGATATATGAAATGAAACGTTGATTTGTATTGGGGAATAGATATGTATAATAAATGAGCATATATATATGTGCGTGTGTGTGTGTTTGTATACGTATATATATATGTGCGTGTGTGTGTGTTTGTATACGTATATATATATATATGCTCGTGATCTGTATATATATATATACATTTGTTCATATATCTATCTATCTATATATATATATATATATATATAAACATATATATACATATATGTGGGTTTGTGTGTGTGTGAGCAAGTATCTTAATACGTATAGTTACCTGCGTGTGCCCATGTATTTATAAACGTGAATGTAAATATGTGTGTGTGATATGTATATATATATATATATATATATATATATATATATATATATATATATATATATATATATATATATATATACACGCTTATATGTAAATATTTTGTGCGAATATGTATATATGTATTTGTTAATGTGTGTGTAGCAATTTAAAAAGAAACTCTAAATTGAAAAGAGAAGCAGATAATAATAATAATAATAATAATGATAATAAAAAAATATATATTTTCTAGAAAGTAGAAAATATCAACTTCGTCTATCTGGAAAATATTACTTCCACGAACTCAAAACACTTATGATGTTAACATGTAAAGAAACACACTTGTATCCACATTCATAAGCATGCACACGTGCCCACACACAAATGGACACGTTCTCACACATACATAAACGTTGATGCAGGCTCGCGAGCACAGGCAGCGGCAAAAGTCTATTTACAAACGTATGTACACTCACATACGCATATGTAAACGTAAACATATGTATGTGTGTGTATTTATGTATCATATGCATGCTTCTATGTTTGTATATGCATGTATGTATGTACAGACATACATATACATACATACATGCATGCATGCACACATACATACATACATACATACATACATACATGCATGCATGCACACATACATACATACATACATACATACATACATACATGCAATAAAATGTAAGCACAACATGGTAGAATGTCCAAGTGAAGACCTCAATAAAATGTAAGCACAACAGACCTGATATAATGATTTGGGATAGAGAAGAGAAACTGTGCACATTTGTGGAAATTATCTGCCAAGCGGAGGTTAAAATAAAGCTGAAAATGAGTGAAAAACAGAACACCTATGCTGCACTATCGAGAAATCTGTAGTTACTCTATCCAGATTACAAGTTCAGGTTTATATGTGTAATTATTAGGGCTTTGAGATATGTAACACACTGCCTAAATAACAATCTTGAGAGATTAGGCTTCTCAAAACCAGAAAGGAGAAAGCTAATTCGAAGACTTCAATCCATCACTGGAACTGTAAAAGTCTGTAAAACTTTCCAGAAGTTTATCATTTATATATATATGAGCATGTCTAGATATGCAGTTATATGCATGACAATACATACAAATCTGCACATATGCATATTTTTGTGAGCTTTTTACAGTAATATATTTTAGGTGGATCTCAAAATATTGCACACATGTCTAGAAATATGTAGTGAAAAATCTCCCATTACACACACAGAAACACACACACACACACACACACACACACACAAACACGCAGATTCAGACACATAGACACACACACAGAAACACTCACACACGTTTATATGTATGTATAGTCATATTTTGCATAGACAGCTAGTGTTTCTAGCTATTTCTGTTATTATGGTTTCATCTTGGTTTTTGTACATAACTGCAGTGATTTCTGACATCGTTGTCGAGCAAAATGGTGGTATCTCACATGATGTTTGACGTCACCATTACCCTATAATTTCCTCCCGAAATGAGATGTTAGAAACGCTGTCACACTGTTTCGGATTGTCAACATAATTTCAAGCAATCTGTTCAGTACTACTTTAGGGCCATTTATGAGATGATATTTCTCCGTCATACTCGTAACCAATGATTGTATAGAGTGACTCATTCCAAACACAACTGGATTTCGATAGTCGCTCTCTTGTCCTTCTTTCGCCGAATAAGCATCGGCTCAGTTGCTTTGAAATGTTCATATAGTGATGTTTTCTATTCTTAAATGAATTTTCTGTTTAGCCGTTTTAAGAGAAAGCGTTGCCATTTTCTTCAAGTGAAAACCGTCACCCAGCTTACTCTGTAATTATATATCCGGCATAATGTCGGTAAACTAAGCAAATACGCTGTGATTGGTTAAAGTCTTGGATTCGATGCTTTAGCGTGGCTGCAGTCCAAGGCCCCAAAATAATAAGAGCAGAAGAATGAAATAACGTACACATGTACGCACGCACATCCTCCCACACGCTCATATATGCATATACATGTGTGTGTGTGTGTGTGTGTGTGTGTGTGTGTAAAGGGAGAAACAGGGGGAGAGTGAGAGGAATTTTTCTTGCTTTTTATGACATGGAAAATCATGAGCTCCAAAGAAGGGAACTGGGTGTTATTAGAGTCTTAAATAATTTTGATTTAAATTAAATCTACAAATGTAGAATCTATTCTGTTTCGGTTGCAGACAGAACTGTCAAAATATTAATTGAAGGCTTGAAATTGTTCTTACAAATATAAAGATATTATATTGAGGAGCGATTACAGAAGAAGAGAAAGAAAGAAATGAAAGTGAATAGAAGAAAGACGAAGAATTAGGAGGAGTTGCGTATTTATAGAAAACAATTTATGCTGTTATTGGGTGGAGACTTACACAATAAACACAGTAAGTAATGCAGAGTTAGACAAAAACTAAATCAATAGATTTTATTATATGCGAAGGAGGTAACGTGACATCAGCTGATTCTTAAATGAAATTAAGAGTGAATAAAAAATTAGTAATGGCTAAAAATAAACGGTTGTTGAAAATGAGAGGGGAGGGGCGTATGGAGGTTGAAAATGAGTAAAATTTATTACTAATAAAGTTGAAAATGCGAAACTGTCAGAAAGAAAAGAATTTAGAAGAAATGGAAATTTGTTGATGCGACGTGGTCAATATATAAGCATGCGACTATAAAAATGTATAAAGTACGATATACAAGTCAATGAATTAATATATATTACTTGAACAGTTAATATTGGGAAGCATTTATATATATAAACGGGGTAATATATAATACGTTAAAGAATTTGGTCTCATCATATTCAATAAAGTGTGCTTATACGGTAATTTATTAGCATTTAATGCGCGGAGAATATGTGAGTGAGGTCATGCAGTGAAATTAATAAACGTGAGACTTTTGGGATATTTCTCACGTTTTCCTCCTGAAACGAAATGTTGAATTCTAGTGTTTCACATTTTAAAATGAGTAAAAGACTGAGGAAATTGACGGAAAGTCTAATTTCAAAGTGACTGGATGATAAAGGTATCTATCTATCTATCTATCTATCTATCTATCTATCTATCTATCTATCTATCTATCTATCTATCTATCTATACACACACGCGCGCACATACACACGCACATATACTTCTATATATAAGGATAAAATTTTATTAAAAAATTTTATCAGTAGCAAGCATATAAAAATACCTTTTAAGACGAAAATTATAAATACAATTATAAAAATAAATACAAAATAAGGGCAAAAGAAAATAATTTTCTTTGCTAATATGCTGAAAATAGACACTAAATAGTCTAAATACATAAAATATTTTCACTATATTATTTTTGACATGTGGTGTGATATAGAGAAAATATTTTATTGTGGTTAGACGAATTAGCGTCTATTTTTCAGCATACTGGCAAAGAAAATTATTTTCTTTTGCCCTTATTTATAA
>NC_068988.1:97340497-97341342 GCF_001194135.2 Octopus bimaculoides
ATAGTGATACTTCGCAGTACGAGTTTAATTCGTTCCGTAACCGAGCTCGTTTTACGATTTATTCGTTTTACAAATCAATTTTCCCCATTGTAATTAACTAAGATGTAATTAATCCGTTCCAGCGCCGCAAAACCACTCAAAAATAAATTTTCGGGGGTTTTAAAACAAAAAAGGTGCAGTTACAAGTATAAATACAATTAAAAAAAAAAAGAGAATGTGAAAGAAATATGTAAACTGGTTTTATTGACTGAATTACCTGAAAGATGGGACAATTTGTGCGCGAGGAAGAAGATGGAGTGAGGTGGAGGAGGAGGATTACTGTTGGAAAGAGATTCCACTTCCATTAAGACTTCAGGAAGAACAATTTCTGGCGTTTTCTCTTTCCGCTTAATTTAGGCTTTTTGGACACACTTTCTCTATCTTGTTTAAAAACTAAAAATAACAAGAACGATTACTGCGATAACCTTCTACCTGGATATTTGGAACTTAAGGACGATGCAGAGGGCAGTGGAACTTGTATTTAAAGCCAATTGGGGGAAGCAATAGACAAGTTTCGGTTTTATCTCATCTACTCAGTAATGAAAAGTGTATTCTACACAGATCGGTATGATGATGTAATTACGCTTCTGATTTGAATATTTCTGCTTTAGAACCTTGTGTTGTACTTAACCGCATTTGTCCATTCTTATTATTCTTGTGTGTGCGTGTGGAGTGTGTGTGTGTGTGTGTGTGTGAGAGAGAGAGAGAGGAACACAGGCAGAGACAGAAAGAAAGAAAGAAAGAAAGAAAGAGAGAATAATTAAAAAGAATGCTGTATCACTGATTATGAATATGAAAATATCCCC
>NC_068988.1:97341379-97343468 GCF_001194135.2 Octopus bimaculoides
ATATATATATATATATATATATATATATATATATATATTCATACAGATAGAGAGAGAGAGAGAGAGAGAGAGAGAGAGAGAGATAAATAGAAAGATAGATAGAGATAGATAGATAGATAGATAGATAGATAGATAGATATGGGGTAGTAAATAGAGTCTGTGTTGTGACACTGACATTGTACATCAACAATAAAGCTCAGGAGAACTACTTCAGGGAAGCATTCTACTTTATAAACAAACATCTGATAGGGACTCATATAAGTAAGAGAGGAAATTGAAGACTTCGTTCAGCTGAGATTATTCATGCAGTCAGTGGGCAAACACTCGCTCTCCCTAGGGTTGTATAAAATCTAAAAACAACAACCAAGGGAAATAACTCCCACAAAAACAAATAAATGAAATTTTTTAGAAAACAAACATAACTCGGAAGGGTGTGGATCTTGGCTTCCTGCAGTTTGTTAAGAAACTCTCTCCCTTTTCAAGCATGCGCACGCGCGCTAACACACATTCGCACACCCACACACCCACCCATATATGCTCACTCAACATCCAGCTGTCTTAGAAATGTTCATTGGAGCTAGTTGTAAGATAAATCGCAAGACAAATATATTTCTTTGATACACCCAAAGGGGCAATGAGACCCTGGAGAGCACTTACCCAGGCCATCAAACCATATTCCATTCTGTAAATAGCCCCAGATATACATATTCTCCGAACACATATCTATGAATATATACGCAAAGACACGCTCAGAAATTTAGAGAAAAAGAGTGTATCTATATTCAATACTTAGTCATATACATATAAATACGTATATACATACATACACACATGTATGTCTGTATGCATGCATGCATGCATGTATGTATGTATGTATGTATGTATGCTTGTGTGTATGTATGTATGTATGTATATGAAAGTGTGTATTAACATACACTTAGAAATATCTGCATACGTATGTGCATTCATATACATGTATACAGGCATGCATACAAACATGCATGTATATATATATATATATATATATATATGTATGTATGTATGTATGTATGTATGTATGTATGTATGTATATACATATTATATACTGCCACGAAGCTGTTTTACTGCCTTCAGTTGAATATTTTTTTGTTATGTTTGCTTTCAATGCTTTTTTTTTTTGTCTTTTTGTAAATATATTTTCTCTCTTCCTTTTTCATTATATTTTGCGTTTATTCTCTTTGGTCATTACTGAAAGGCACTTAAAGGAGTGCATCCTTGTGATGAATCATGCTATGATAGCCATTTATAAATATGTGTACATTGTACTTCAGTCTTCATTCAAGTAGATTTACATAAAAATGTTATTAACCAGTTAATTAACAATATTGTTTTTCATTAGTTTTCTCTAACGACTAGTACTATTCTTCTTCATGCTATTGTTGTTATTTCCCATCGACTTTTGTCCTTATCTTTATTGTTTATCATTATTATCATCATTATTATTATTATTATTATTATTATTATTATTATTATTATTATTATTATCATTATTATTATTATTATTAATGTTGTTGTTAGCAATAGTGTATTTCTCCGTTTTGATGCTTTTCACAATATTTGTCCCATGTATTGTATATTGTGCTATAGAAATCCTTATATCAGGCATATATTAAATCGTAAAGGCGCGTACATTTTGCATATATATATATGTATGTGAATGTTCGTGTACATTGTACATGCTTATATCTATCTTGGCATCTTCTTGCTTCTCAGTTTGTGTATGTATATGTGTGTGTGTGTGTGTGTGTGTGTGTGTATGTACGTATGCATGTATCTATTTATGTATCTATTTATATAGATACATACATACATATATATATATATATATATATATACACATCTATATATAAATTTGTGTGCGCATGTGTGTGCGTATATATATATACATATATGTATCCTATATATAATATATAAAGTACATATATATATACACATACATATATATATAAATGTATGTATGTATGTATGTATGTGTGTGTGTATGTATGTATGTATATACACCAAAGTAAGCACATAAAAGTGAAACAAAATGAGAAAAAATAGTACTCG
>NC_068988.1:97344289-97345044 GCF_001194135.2 Octopus bimaculoides
ATAGATAGATAGATATATAAATTGATTGATTGATTGATTCATAGTTTAGGTAGATAGATAGATAGACAGACAAACCGACAAACAGATTGACAGTATGTAGGAGAGCACATGTGTTTCATTGAGGAGTTAATTCTTTCATTATATTCATGTGTCTTTGATTAGGCCGCTATGAATCCATGAGCTGTCCTTCTGGTTCAACTCCTGCATATGTCGATACACGTGTTTGTTGTGGTGCACATATGGTGTGCATGGGTGTATTTACGGGAAATGTGGTGAGAAGGTGCAATTCATGCCTCTAAGATATTATTCTCACACACACATATAAATAAATGCGTGCACACGCAAACAGGCAAATACAAATCTCTCTCTCTCTCTCTCTCTCTCTCTCTTTCTCTCTCTCTCTCTGTCCGCCACCACACTCTCTGTATACACACACACATGCATGTATGTATGTATGTATAAATATATATACATACATGCATATACATGCATATATATACGCAACTACAAGATTCCTGGTTTAAGAGCACTGCGTGGTATCTTCAGTGAATTTCGTTTTCGCCTCATACGTTGGAGGAGAGAGATTATATACAAGAAAACTGTACTGAGGCACGTCGGGTGGATTGTATTCCAATTTAAAAGGTACAGCTCTGTAACACACTGTGCCACGCTGATTCGACTTGAGAGAGAGCGGGAGAGAGAGAGGGAGCGGGAGAGAGAGAGAGAGCGGGAGAGAGAGAGAGAGAGAGAGAGAG
>NC_068988.1:97345468-97348404 GCF_001194135.2 Octopus bimaculoides
TTGTGTTGCAAGATTCCTGATGTGAAGTTGTATGTGGAAACAGGTATTGTATTTCGGGAGGGTCGTTATACCTAAAATCTTCAAGAAGTTAAGGAGATAGACAAAGAACATGCTGTCTCCACTCCAGCATAGAAGTTACTAGGTTATCAAGAAGATATACATTGCTACAAACTCTGCCTGTTATTGATTTTTATGTTTTTATGGGGTCAGTTTTAATTTATAGACTAGTTTTTAATTAAGTACCTCCAAGAAACTGTAATATCATTTATGGATTAACACAAATAACTTTTATATTCTATATTATACCTCTTAATTTAATATTAGTATATAATTCGCATGTCCTTTTAACAACAGCTATTCTTTTAACCAATACCGGGTTTCAGTCCTAATTACAATAAGCTAAATAAGTTAATTAACAATTTTTAGCTCATAATATCCTCTTGATAACTTAGTAGCTTCTATGCTGGAATGGAGACAGCATGTTCTTTGTCTATCTCCTTAACTTCTTGGAGATTTTAGGTATAATTATACTAATGTGTCCATCTGTTCTAATTTAATTAAACTCTATGTCTTTGTGCAGCTCAGGATTGCTCAGAATTTTAAATTGATGTAATGATTGCATTGTTCAATTAAATGGAGTTGCATGAAACGATCGTATTGCATTACCTCTGGATATCTTTGTTGCTTATTTTGATTTTAATCCCCTTACTTTGAAATTGTATGGATAATACCGTACTAAATTCGGGTGCCTCAACTTAAGTACCATGTTCACCTGAATCTAAATTTTTGCGTTTTTTTTTTGCGTCCCTATGTGATAGTATGTATAGATAAATATATCTTTCATATATTTATGTATGTATAGGTGTATATTCTTTCATGAATATCATCGCACTTTATGTGTATATTGCAGCTAATATGTATTCATGTATGAAGATATATGCATCTATATAAATGTATATATGTGTGCTTAAGCATATGTAAACATGTTTATTCATGTTTATTTGTAGTTAGATACATGTATTCATATCTGTTTATATATATACATTATACATGTATATATGCATAAATATATACATATATATAAATATATATATATATATACACGCGCACACACACACATATATATATATATATGCATATATACACACAGAAACATTCATAGATATGTGTTTCTCGCTGTATTGAAGGAATGGGATGTGTGCATATGAATGTGTCGATAGAAATGCATCAATGTGATATATGCGTTTGTATGTGAATATACGTTTTTGTCCGCTTCTTGCGTTTTATGTATGTAACTCCATCGAGTGTTTTTATTGTACATGAAATACATGAAGGCATTTCGGGATTTCAATATGTAAGCAAACGTTTTTGTAACTATGTGGCATGCATTCACATTTCATAAACGCATGCTACGCACACTCACACACACACACAAACATATGTATACACACAGGCGTGACTTTGTGCGTGTGTGTGTATAAATGTATGTGTAGGCATATGTATATGTATGTATGTATGTATGTATGTATGTATGCATATATATATATACATACCTATATATATACATACATATATATACATACATATATATATATATATATATATATATATATATATATATATATATATATACATGCATATATATATATATAGATATACATGCGCGCGCGCGCACACACACACACACACACAACACAACACACACATATATATAAAATCATGTATATGTATGTATAAGTACAGTAAACCTGTTTTCTCAATGTCTGCGACTGTTGACTGATCTTTTGGCTTTCGATGACAAACGTTTCTCGATCGAGCCCCGCTGGTCACGTGTCTTGCCTCGCCTTGGCAATACAATTTTATATCTTCCTTCTATCAACGCATAAACACATTCACACACACACCCATCTGCACACACACACAGGCACACACCCATACATACACTCTCATGTTATACACACATATAATACATTGACGACATCATTTACTAACATAATGGCTGACAGCTACCATTACAAGACATCTCATATTAAATTCTACCATCCCACCTCATTCATTCCTCCTCCTCCTCCTCGTCCTCCTCTCTCCCTTTCTCTCTTATTCACACTCTGACGTTTCCCCCTCTAACTACCCCTCACACCTTCTTAGTGCCCCCACCCCCACCGCTCACTCTATCCCCTCCGCTGGTTTCATTACACATTACACTTTTACATTCACCAGTTTTCATGTTTTGTTTTCTCAGCCTCCGTCCCCCTTTTACTTAATCCTCTTTCTCCTCCTCCTCCTATTATTATCGTCTGTTTTTCACACTTAATGTTGTTTAATCGCGAACTCTCACGGGAGCCATATTTTCTATTGGTTAAAATGATAACCATTGAATTCGAGGTTTATACGCTGAAGCTGATCTGTCGTAAAACATTTATCGTATTAGCACCATTATTATTATTATTATTATTATTATTATTATTATTATTATTATTATTATTATTATTTAGTGCCTTTCACAGTATTTTAGTGTCTTTTTCAGTCTCATTTCTGCGTCCTATTTATTTCTCTTTTGTTTCCTTACCCTTTCCTTTTCTTGTCTTTACTCCAACTCCTACCCACTTTCTCTCTCTCTCTATCTCTCTCTCTCTCTCTCTCTCTCTCTCTCTCTCTCTCTGTCATTATTTTAATGTTTCTTTTTATTATTGCTGTCCCCCCCTTTAACTTATCCTTTCTTCCTTCGTTCTCTTTACTACTTCGTCCCCTCTCTCCCCGTCTCCCTCTTTTGCTCACTCCATTTCCATCTCTCTCTCTCTCTTTCTCTTTATTTCTCTATTTTACCTTCCTATTACTTCCACTCAAGAACTTCTAACCCTAACTCTTCTCTCTATCTCTCTCTCTCTCTCTCTCTCTCTCTCTCTCTCTCTCTCTCTCTCTCTCTCTCTCTCTCT
>NC_068988.1:97348876-97349741 GCF_001194135.2 Octopus bimaculoides
TATATATATATATATATATATATATATATATCTTTCTCTTTATCTCTTTTTACCTCGTTGTTATTTCGTCTCCCGCTCATCTTTCCCTCCTCTTTCCACATTCTTCTTTCTTCGTTCTTTTCTTTCAGTGCGTGTGTGTTACAACACCCCTAACCCTAAGTCACCGATTAACAGCCGGTGGGACACACTGATGTCAGTTCTGTTTGTCTGTGTCTAAAGCTTTCTTTCCAGAATACTGTGCTTCGTTATTCTTAGGTGCCACAAGATTTGGCTGAAACAATCGCAAAAGTATTGAAATTATATTCAAGAAGTATGAGCTGAGATTTTGAATGTACAACCTTTGATAATTATACTTCATTTATTGAAAAATAATTAATTACTTGATAATTTTCTGTATTAAAATATTATTCGATTAAAATAGTCATCTGCTTAGCATACTTCATATAAATGCAACGTGAAAAGTAAATTCACTGCGGTATTCATCCGGAAATATCTCTCATGCACGTGCCATGTTGAAAAGCACAATACATATTAGGTTGGCAACTAGGTTTCTGCTGTTTCTTTAATTAAAATTTTTTAAAAGGTTTAATAAAAAAAATAACAACTAATCAATCAATAATGTATTCACCCTTGTTGTTCACAACTTCTTCCCAACGTTCAACAAGATTTTCAATACCTCGAAAAATTGATCCAACCAAGCTCTCGATTCTACATCAGTATTGAACGAAACTCCGCGAAAAGCATTTGAAAGAGATCGAAAGAGGTGGAAATCCATTGGTGCCAAATCAGGACAGTACGGCGGGTGTGGCAGCACTTCCCAGTCATGCGTTTGAATGCCTTCCTTGGATATATTGGCGATATGAGG
>NC_068988.1:97350457-97354350 GCF_001194135.2 Octopus bimaculoides
AAAAAAAAAAAAAAAAAAGATTCTAAAATGATTCAAAAATAGAATTCTCGAAAATAACAGATTTCAAAATTTAAAAACGCAATATATTAAAAAAAAAAAAAAACTGCGGAAACTTAGTTGCCAACCCAATATATAGGAGGTGGACTAAAATCGTACTAGTGAGGGGCAGTGAAAATACTAGATGCATTTATTAGCAAAAATATATAAATAGCCATCTTTAAATACAGTTTTTGACTTTATACGGCCGGAACTGGAATACCACGGTTTCGTGAAAGATCTATATTAGCGACATAGGCTGCATTAATATGGAGAGGTAATATCTGTCGCCACTTAAATGTGGATGTTCTTTTGGAACAAATTTTACTGCAGTGGTTAGCAACATTGCCTCAAATGTGGTAAAGCACGAAGGTTCCTATCGGAAATGGAAAGCCGCATCCACGATGCTCATGTTTAAGAGAGCAATCAAGCGATGGCTTTACTCAAAATCGAATGGCAGTCATCATATGTGTATATATATCTGTGTGTATGTGTGTGTGTATAATATGAATTTATATGTGTATATATATGTATGTATATATGTATTTATGTATCTGTCTATCTATTTATCCATCTATCTATCAACACACACACGCATACACACATATATATGCATATACATATGTGTTTGTGTGTACATACAAATACATACATGCACATATATAATCACTTTTGCTAACATTTTTGATGATTTCTATAAGGAATATAAAAGTGATCACTCAAAATCAATTGAAATCCAACTGGAAATCAAGATTCTTCATTAGAGGCCATCAGTCACGTGTCAGCCTGTAACAAAATGTCAGCTGTCACGACGGGCAATCATGCTGTTCATTGTTTCTAACTTGAGACATCAAATCGCAGATAAACTTAAAAGCAGTATTCTTTGGCGTTTTATGTTAGAACTTTATTATTATTATTATTATTATTATTATTATTATTATTATTATTATTACTACTACTACCACTACTACTACTACTACTACTACTACTACTACTACTACTATTACTACGACTACTGCTGCTGCTGCTGCTGCTGCTACTACTACTACTACTACTACTACTACTACTACTACTACTACTACTACTATTATTATTATTATTAGTATCATTATTATTATCTCGGAGTGAATGATGGAGACGGTGTACAACACTCAGCCATGCAGGAGATCCAAAATGTGTCCTAAAGGAGAGAGTGTATGGCATAAGAGCGATCTCAATGCGGATAATAGATGTAGAGTTGTTAACACTCTCGTAATTTTAAGTAGTGAGGTACAGCTTCAACCTCACCAGCTCAGTGGAATCAAGAGACTGAGATCCCAAAACAAGACAAAACGCTAACTATAAGGAAAATGCATCACCTGAAAGCATAAGTCGACGAGGAGAGCCTAAACAGAGATTTAGTGGGGAGAAAATTTATTACAGCTTGAACTAACTTTCAAGACACCTCCAACAATTGGATTGGGTGCATCCCTAACAAAGGCTAATGGCCCGCTGCTCCGAATCGTAAGTCATACGATCTTCTTTATATGAAATGAAGTGGCACAATGCGGGAAAGAATTTAATGTCCTAGAAATTCTTCCAGAAGGAAACGAAATGAATGCTATCTACACTGAGCGAATGAAGCAGAAAGGTAAACACCATGGACAGTTTGATCAACAGAAAAAAGTCGAGTGGAGAAGAACATGAATGGAGCAAAAGGAAATTCAAATGAGGGAAGAATCTAGTTTAAATGAACGATATGCTCTATAACATGTATTGAGTACTCTCCTTCATTAATCGACAAGAAGAAGCATAGCGTCTACCAACGCCTCGTCGGGAAAATTTGGTTAACACATACACGTATATACCTACACACACACACACACACACACACACACACACACACACACACACACACACACACACACACACACACACACACACACGTATTGCGAGATAGACGGACATTAAGAGTGGGAATAAGGGAGAGACAGAAAGAGACAAAAAAGGAAAAGGCAGAGGGAAAGGGTGAAACACATAAATATACAGTTTAATGAGTGAAAGAATAGGGTTTAAATGAAGCAAAGAATCTATGAACAGACGGAAGACGATGGAACGAACGTTCTCTGCCCTGGACATATGTACTGAATATATTAATTCGACGGCGTCTGCCTCCTCAGTCAGCTTTTGTTGTTAACTGCAACATTTTTTATGGCTGTACGTAATGAATTATTGCTTGTTTTTCGTTGCTGATTGTGTTGTTGGGTGTACGTCTCTGGTGTAACGAGGTGGGGGTGATGGCAATGATTAGATGTGAGGGTTGTGATGGTAATGATAGGGGCGGCGGCGAGGAAGATGCTTGAAAGTAGTGGTGGTGGTGGTGGTGGTGGTTTTGGTGGTGATATTCATTGCAGTTGTAAAACGAATAAAAATCCAGGGTTGGTTATGATAGAGAAGAGACAAAAAACCAGCCGCCTTCATTTGTATCTTATTCGACATGCTGTGTTTTTGATATTGCCTTTTATCATCTCTCATTCCATTCGCTCTTCCATAATATTTTTATATTGCCATTTTCAAAGACAGATGGATGTTCATCTGAGTAGCAGAGAGATTTTTCTTAAAGCAAGTGGAATTTAGTGCGATATATGCAGAGTAGCTTCGCTGCGTTGCTGTGTATTCAGCGAAATAAAGTCAGAGAGCAAATAAAACATCCAACCGTAATGTGTTGTATTGTCCCAGGAAAAGCTCCTCCAAACCCCGCATCAGTTATCATTTGTTTTCTAGAAGTCATGGATATCCCTTTAAAAACGCTTAGTAGTGATGGTCTGTTTTTGTATCACCAACGATGTTGCTTCTATTGTCCCATTCAAGGCAGGTTTACAAATCCAAGCCAAAGGCAGCTTTTTATTTATATACGGAGCAACCATTTTGTGAAAATATGGTTATAGTATTGAAATGTGGGCCATCAATATATTTTTTCTGTGCTTTAGGTTTACATTTTAACTGTTCTGAAGCTAAAAAAATTTCTATGAGAATTATGAGCAGCAGTTATGTTCAATTTGAAATGTTTTATTGTAACCAATAAGGACGCGTAACAGGACTTCACGTTAGTTGGAAAGAAAGAAGACAACATTAATAACACTGTATAACAATGAAAAGGAACGGAATTAAGAATAACCTTTTCTAGGGATATATTGTGTGCAGATCACGAACATAACATCCGTTTCGTCCTGTGACCCTCCAACTTCTCATATAAATTACCATCTTATGTTAAGTACACTGATGGTTCCATAGGAATTGAGTGCAAACGGGATTGGGCCGAAACTGACCACTCTAAAAGTTATGAAAGGATTTTGATATAAGTTTAATAGAGCGTCACCTCAGATTCGTCACCTTATAGCTGATGAGAACTTCGAGGCGACAATGGATGAAACTAAGCTAGCAGCCTGGCATGCATTCAAAGATGTATGCAAAGACCTCTAAGAAAGCACCAAGTGGCCCAGCGAAGGAGTACAATCAAGTGCTACCAAGATTTAGGATGCAATATGTCACTGAAGATACACTTTCTTCATTCTCATCTGTCCTTCTTCCCAGAGAATGCAGGAGATGTGAGCGACGAACATGGAGAGAGGTTCCATCAAGATATAGCATCAATGAAAAACAGGTATAAGGGGAAAATGGAGCTCAGCTGTGCTGGCTGGAACCTGCTGGAACCTGAAGCCTGATACACCTGAGACGTCTGATGAACGAAGAAGTAAATACTAAAACGTAGTTTAATACATTATATAATGCTAACAAACATGGCGATTCATAAGATATTCATCTCTCTCTCTCTCTCTCTCTCTCTATATATATATATATATATATATATATATATA
>NC_068988.1:97354789-97355813 GCF_001194135.2 Octopus bimaculoides
TATATATATATATATATATACATACATACACCTACACACACACATATATATACATACATATATGTGTGTGTGTGTTTGTATGTGTATGTTTGTATGCGTGTGTATGTGTGTGTGCATTTAAGATTGTATATGTATGTATGTATGTATGTATGTATGTATGTATGTATAACTAAGTTGTATAGATTTTGAATTTTGTCATTTTCACCTGTTGTTTACGTTGTTGCTGATTATATATAGCCCTAGGTCGGCTTATAATTAAACAAAAATGACATGAACGGATCTCCAGCCCCGACTGTCCTGTTTTGCTGCCTAGCCTCTACATAATTACATTATCCAATGTCTCCATTTTATTTTGAGCTACAAATATGTAATTTGAGGGAGGTTTGGGTTGTTATTTCTAGCAGGCCTAGAGCCACCACTGCCTCTACTACTGGTTCGCTGCTGTTATTGTAGTTTTCATGGCTGTTCTGTTACATTGTCATTTGTTTTCAGATAACCGTCAATATGCAAAGCCGACCACGTCTCGTCTTTTTCAACGGGTCGTATACACTCTCTCTCTCAATCAATAAAGCCGCATATAAATACGTCTTTAACTGCTGTACGCTCCACTTGTCAAACGTCTACGAGTTCATAGATTATGTGGATGATACGAAGGGGGTGAGGAGGAACCCTAAGGAATTATACAGGAAGAGGTGGTCAACTCAGGCAGAAGCCATATTGTTAATAACATTATGAATATTAAGAGATCTCTTCGGCTTTGTTTTGTCTTCATATCTCTACTTCTTTTCTTTTCTTTTCTTTTGTTTTTGGTTTTGTTTTCACTTCAATAGTTACCTACAGAACGTATAAATCCACTGATACAATATTTATACACTTTCTTTATACGTACATACACGTACAAACACACTCATACACACACACACACACACACACACACACACACACACACACGTATACACACACATACATATGTATTGATATGTAGATAAATATATTATTACACACATACATACACACGTGTGTG
>NC_068988.1:97356643-97358141 GCF_001194135.2 Octopus bimaculoides
TATATATATGCATGTACATATATACACATATGTATATATATATGCATGCACATACACACACACACACACACACACACACACACATATATATATATATATATATATATATATATATATATAATCAGCAACAACATCAACACCAGCTGAGTTCGCATCTCTATCATTGTTTGTTAGCGTTACATCCTTTCTCTTCCATGTTGATGTAATCGATTATCACTTGCCTCCTGTTCAGCTTCTGTAGCGAAAAGAATTCTACAGGTTTGCCAACTTACATGCGCTGCAGGGGTGGGGTGAAGACACTTTTGAATTGTTCATTCAGTATTTCATTTACACTCATTGAGTTTCCCGAGAGGGAGCCATATTTTTGGAGGAGTGGACCTAACCAGCAATGCTCAGAGGCAGTCTCTTTGGCTTATTTGAAAAGGGCTTTAGGGTCTGATTTTATATTTCTTCTTACCCAAGCTTCTCTGCCTGATCTTTCCTTCTAATGGGAGGGCTTCAGTTACTTTTCGTTGAGAAACATAATGGCTGCCGTTTGTCTGTCATTGACAATCCGAGTCCTGTCTATTTTCAGTGTAATACATCTCTTGGTATGAAACATACCCATATTCCTGCTGCCCCCACCACCACCACTACCCACCCACCCATCCATCCATCCATCCTACCTCCACTGCTACCCTTCGTTCGCTGGCAAAGAGACACCTATTTAGTCGTTCGATCTACTGGCAAGAGCAGCCAATGAATCCCTCAGGCCAAAGCCTGCTGTCCACGAAAATAAGTCGCTGGATTATTTAGGCTTCGTTTACCTATCCATAGGAAAAAGTCGAGGTGGTCATGGCAAGAATAACGTTTATCATAGATGTTCTTTATCACGGTTGGCTTGAGCTATAAAACAACAACAGCAACAACTACTTTGCTACCTATAAATCACCACAATTATTCTACATATGTTCTGCGCCCCCCGCTCTCCCATAATCTCTGTGTTCCTCCCAATATTACCCGTTACTCTTACTACCACCACTTCCACACACTCCTCTCGCCTCTCTCTCTCTCTCTCTCTCTCTCTCTCTCTCTCACTCGCCTACTGCCATTGTCACCCTCTGTCTCCAACAGTCACCCACACTCCCCCTACAGTCACACACTCCAACCTTGCGATTGTTACTGTCACATTAATAGTTTGTCATCAGTCACGCCATATTACATGTCCCATTATACAAGCGGACATGCGCAAAGAAATCTTTTTGAATGACCACCACGTGCCGATAAATTTCCCATGTCTTGTCTTCTCAGTGCTGGCGACCGGTTGGAAGCAAGATGGCGCAGAAACATCTGATTGTTATTTTGTTTTAGTTGTTATTGTTTTGTGTTGGATTTTGCCTCTTGTATTTTCCTTTGCTTCTTCCCTCCTACCACCACCACTTTCTCTCCATCACCTCCTACTTTCATCAAGCCACTGTCAGCACCACCACCGCCGCCGCCGCCACCACCACCACCACCA
>NC_068988.1:97358686-97361078 GCF_001194135.2 Octopus bimaculoides
ATTGATACATCAATTAGAAAGCATTTTTTTTCTTCATAATCTTTGACAACTATATCTGGTCTATTTGCCTTAATTTCTCTATCTATTATTATTATTGTTATTATTATTATTATTATTATTATTATTATTATTATTATTATTATTATTATTATTATTATTATTATTATTATTATTATTATAGTGGTGAACTAGTTGAATCCAAAACGTGTCGAAAAAATGTCTTCCAGTATTTGTTCCGGATCCTTCCGTTCTGAGTTCAAATCCCGCTGACATTACCTTTGCCTTTCACCCTTTCCGGGCTAATAAATTAACATATCAGTAATATAATGGGGTCGGTGGTATCAACTACTCGGTTATCATTCGAAACTGTCGGCTTTTTGCTTGAATCTAAAACCATTTTATGAAGGTGGTGAGATGACAGAGTCTGTAGAGCGTTGGAAAATGCCTTAGGGGTTTTTGTACCAGCTTTTTAGGCCTTCTGCCTAAACATTATTATCATCCTTAGCAGTGGTTCTTTATATTTTGAGTTCAAATCCCACCGAAGTAAAGTTTGCCTTTCGTTCTCTCAACACTAATAAAATTAAGTACCAGTGAAATACTAGCGTTGGTTTAATTGACCAACCGCTCCACACATGCCAACAAAATACATTGACAGCCTTCTGCCCAACGGTCAGCTGGGACGGAGAGGAGCCGAGGTTAAACATCAATAGCTGCAAAGCCTGTCACCGTAAAAGTTTATAGCAGACCTGTATATATTTCGAGTTTTACCTGTAGCGATAAGGTTCGATATAAGGTGTGTGGCTTAGGTTTTTAAAATGTAGACTGTCCTTGTAGTTAAATGTTGTTTTCGTCCCAATCTTCAATGCTACTACTACTACTACTACTACTACTACTACTACTACTACTACTACTACTACTACTACTACTACTAATGAGTCTCCTTCATTTCAAACAATCCCACAAGACTTTCATTAATCATTACCATCCTTCTTCCTCTTTTTTAGATTCTCTTTCTTGCCTCGTTTTCAAAATATTTACTTATTTTACTGTGACTAATTCCAATCACTTCTTTAAATGTTTTTTTTTTAATCAATTATCTTAACAAGTTGTTTTTGTTATTGTTTTTTTCTTTAGCTCTTCTTTTTAAATATAATTTTCATTCTTTCTCATGATTGTCTATTACAGCTATTCCTGATTTTTGGAATATTACCATTGGCTTTTAATTCCCTCCGGGTTTCGTAATAAGATTTCTTCATCGTAACATATATTGAACGGTTCTAAATATATTCGGAAAATGTCAGGGAATAACTGTTGTTTGGTCTACAAATTGTTCTCGTTGAACAAAGCTTTGTTAAATCATGAGAAATTCGATTCCGAATCGAATCGCATTTTATTTCTCCTCGAAGTTGTGACGATAAAACGAAAAGGAAACAAATATACAAATAAAATCAAAGTAAAAGATACTTTCGCTGCCAAGTGCCAACTTGTTGACTGCTTAATCAAATTTTGGCAATGATCTAAAGTTCAAGAAGGCTGGAGAACTTGCTCAACCTTTTGATATGACGAAGTGTTTTGGGAAGGACTTTGGCAGCAGAAATCTTCCAAGAAACGATACAGAAATATTAATGCAAAAGCGAATCTAATTTAATAAGTAAAACAAAGATTTAAAACTGGAGAGGAAAGAAATGAAGGAGGAGGGGGAGGAGGAGGAGAAGAAGAAGAAACAATATGTAGGCGCGCATGCGCGTGATTATGATTGCATCTAAGCTTGGATATATCTGTGTACATTAATGTATTTGAGGACGCTAAAGTAAGAGGGATGGGGGAGAGTAAGAGAGAAGGGGAGGGGAGATACGCAAAAGAGTTTGTAGGAGAGAGAAAATGAAAACAAGATGATAAACGGATAATACGAAATAGTCTGCGTGATAAGAAGAGTAACTGTGTCGTGTATGATGTAGAAATGAGGAGGGTGGGCATAAAAGTAACAAAAAAACAAAAAAAAACAAGACAAATGAAGACTAAATATAGGAGGTTAATTCCATAAAATAATATATTCTACAAAAAAGCAAACATCAAGTCTTCTTCTAAAATATTGGGTTGGCAACTAAGTTCCCGCCGTTTTTTTTTTAATTTAAAGTTTTTAAAAGGCTTAATAAAAAATAACAACTAATTAATCAATAATGTTTTCACCCTTGTTGTTTACAACTTCTTTCCAATGTTCAACAAGATTTTCAATACCTCGTTGGTAGAAATCACCCGATTTCGACTCGAAAAATTGATGCAACCAAGCTCTCAATTATGCATCAGTATTGAACGAAAATCCGCGCATAGCATGTGAAAGAGATCGAAAAGGTGGAAATCCGTTGGTGCCAAATCAGGAGAGAACGGCGGG
>NC_068988.1:97361111-97367834 GCF_001194135.2 Octopus bimaculoides
TTCTCAGCCATGCGTTTGAATTGCTTCCTTGGTCATATTGGCGATGTGAGGGTGGGCGTCGTCGTGCAGCAGAAGAACTCCATGCTGACGATTAGGTCTTTTCTCTTGAAGAGATCTACTCAACTCCGACGCATTGCTCTACTCTTCAGCGGCCATTCTTTTAACCAGACTCATCGCAGGGTGTATCCCCCTGGAATTCTTCAATTTTTATTTTCCCTCATTACACAATTACATACATACATACACACACACATACATACATACATACATACATACATACATGCATACATACACACACACATACACACACATACATACATACATACATACATACATACATATATATACACATACACGCATATATCATATGTACATATACACATATATATATGCTTACATATGCATACATGCGCGCGTGAACACACACACACACACATACACATACATGCAAATACAGGTATAATGTAGTTCTACATGCATAGTCACGGTTGGAACTGCTTTTTGGTGGATCGCCTTGATCAGAGCTGAAATGGGACTAAACAGCATCAACAACAACAACAACAACACCTCGACGACGACAACAACAACAACACTAATATCATCACAAAACCTGCAGCAGTAATAACAACATGAATGACGGAACCCGGATGTAGCAGATCGACTGCTGAATATAGCAGCTAAATCTTCCGCAAATCTCACCAACTGTCTTTTAGAAAGTTGCTAGACACGTTGGATAGTATAATTTTAGATTCGCTGTTTGAAGAAAAGACAGGAGAGCCAAAGCTGGAACGCCGTTGGTCACAGGTGTGTTCAATCATTACTCACCTGGGACTAATCAACAACACGAAGAGTAGCAGTAGTAGTAGCAGCATTGGTGGGGGTTGTAGTAGTAGGAGTAGTACTGGTGGTGGTGGTGGTGGTAGTGGTAGTTGTTGTGGTGACATCATCGTCGTGATGGTAGTAGTGATGTTGATGATGATGTTGATGTTGATGTTGTTGGTGACGTGGATGAGGTCCACCAAACGGCAGGTCACACATGGCAGATGGCTATAAACCATAACTAGCTAGCTTAACATGTTGGCTTATTTGTCGCATAAATTCATTTGATGAAGGGGACAGGCTTCCCTACCCCCTTCCCACCCCAACCGCCAATAAGGCCTTTTCTTGTTTGACTTATCAATAAAAACTGCAGCGAAATGGTGCAGCGTGCTGCATGTCGCTGCTCGGTCTTGTGCGTGTCACGTGTTTGTGCTCGGTGTCATGAAGTCAGGTCACGGGTTAATGTCAGCCGAGAAATATAGGAATATAAAAGGGGAAATTAATTAAATGTCTACTGGTATTTAGACACCCCCACCACTTACCCACCTCTCATTCACCCACCTAACTTGATTCCTTCGTTCTCTCTCTCTCTTTCTCTCTCTCCCCCCCTCTCTCTCTCTCCGCCCTCTCTCTCTCCTCTCTCCCTCTCCTCCTCTCCCCCTATCTCCCCCTCCCCCCTCTCTTTTGTCTTATACTTCCTTTCTTTATGTTCTTTCAGTTATTTCTTTCTGTCTTTCAAGATGTTATTGTTGTTGTCTTTTGTGTGGTTATTTTATTGCTTGTTTGTGTTACTTTCACTTTCGTTTTACGTTTCTTGTTTTTTGTTCACCAACCTTTCATAGTTTCATGCTGTTAGATAACAAACTTTGACTCTGTCTCTTATAATAACGACCATCAACAGAATGGAATCACTTTTTGCTTGGCTGTCTTAACAGTAGTTTTACAAAAAAATTTATCTTGCTTTCATTTTCTCGTCTCGGATTCTCCCGTTTCATTCTCTCTCTCTCTCTCTCTCTCTCTCTCTCTCTCTCTCTCTCTCTCTCTCTCTCTTCTCCTTAATTCCCTTTTTCGCTCTTTCTAACTCTATCTTGATATGAAAGAAGGGAACAAAAAAGAAATTAAATCCCTGATTTGTGGGAATGTAGTAAATGTCCTGTTGTGAATTCACGGTGAGCGAAAGTGTAAGTGCCGTGATACATTACGCAATAACTTCAGAATTTTTTTCTTTTAACTTTGACGTTTGCACTGATTTTGTGTAGCATTAGAAGTCTGTTCTGTGTTATAAAAGATTCAAGTTTCGTCTGGATGAGCAGCAGGTTTATTATTCGGATGCTCTTCCGAACATGTTTTTGATGTTCGGTTTTAATCTGTTGTAATACTCGTGTTGTGTGATTCTAAAACAACGTATTCATCTTTGATATATCTTAGGATGAATTTTAGTTACTATTTGCTATATGTTACTATATACTACATCTATTAGTTCTTGGTTTCTTTTATTTTTCGCTTTTATCAGTCATTGGTCTACGGCCATGCTGGAACAACGCATTGAAAGGGGGGGTGGATAAGTATGGCATTTGTCCTATCGGCCTCTTCACCGAATTGCTAACTTACGAAGACGCAAACAAACCAACACCAGTTATCAAGTGGTGGTCATGGGACAAACACAACAAAGGCACTCAACCACACACATACACACATACACACACGAATACACACATACACACACAAATACATATAAAGCTACAGCAGCATTCTTCACAGTTTACCAAATTCGCTCAAATGGGATTGGTTGGTTTGGAGCTATATGGTAGAAGAGACTTGCCTAAGGTGCCAAACCTAAATGGTTTGGAGAAACCTGGGTTTATTCAATATCTGGAACCATAAAAATGTGAGAATGGAGAAGGTCAGGTTACCTTTGACCCCAGACCTGTTCCGTTAGGGCTGACTTGGGTCCATACAATAGCAACAAAAGGGCCAGTACCGTCCCCCGATTACTAAGTAAGCTGGCACCTCGAAGAATGTCATGAATCGAACGTCGCGAAAGGATTTGAACCCGCATATGTTGGAGCCGGCCATCTATACGCATCATCACACAATTCACATGCACGCAGACCATTGAAATAATGGTCGGTGGATGATGGGACTGATAACTGATCAGATAGCTAGGTCGGCTGCTCAGCACCTGGCTCCACTGACAGTTATTATGGCTGCTCTACAATTGTTTTGCCATTAATTACAACTAAATCCAACCCCCACAAATACCCACCACCACCACCACCACCACCACCAACCCCAACCCCAGAAAAAAACAAACAAAAAAACGAATTAAATGAAAAAAAAAATTGCGTCAATGAATTAAGTCGAAATGAGAGGTAACGTTCTTTAATGAACTTCACAATCAGAATCTATCTTTGCACGTTCATTTTTTTATTCCTTCAACCTGCCATCTTGATGCAACCTTCTTCTTCTTCTTCTTCTTCTTCTTCTTCTTCTTCTTCTTCTTCTTCTTCTTCTTCTTCTTCTTCTTTTTCTTCTTCTTCTTCTTCTTCTTCTTCTTCTTCTTCTTCTTCTTCTTCTTTTTCTTCTTCTTCTTCTTCTTCTTCTTCTTCTTCTTCTTCTTCTTCTTCTTCTTCTTCTTCTTCTTCTTCTTCTTCTTCTTCTTCTTCTTCTTCTTTCTGTCCTCCGTTATCGTTTTGAATTAACAACAACAATAATGATAATAATCTTTATTATTATTATTATTATTATTATTATTATTATTATTATTGCCGTTTTCGTCGTCGTCATCCTCATCAGCCTCATGAGTAATGTCTTCTCTTTCGATCGATCTCTTTGTTGTTGTTGTTATTGTTCTTGTCAATATTTCTTCTTCTTGTTACTGTTGTTGTTCTATATCTCTCTATTACTGCAATTGGTCTTCTCTTCTCCCCCCCCCCATTTCGTTCTTTCTTTCCTTCTTTTTTTCTTAAATTATTTACTTCTTTCCTTTTATCTTCCCTTTTATATTATTATCTTTTGTTTATCTGCCTTCTTTTTAAAATTTATTTCTATCCACTTTTCTCTTTTATATTTCACCAGGCCACTCATTCGACATCTCTTTCCTTTTCTCTCTCTCTCTCTTTCCCTCTCTCCCTCTCTGTCCGTCTCCTCGCTCTTTCTCTCCCTCTTCTAACTTCAGCTCGACATATGTAAGGTGAATGGCGGCCAACACACACTTCATGCCGAACACCGACTGCCGTGTCAATGACTTGCCATTGTTTACAAGATGCTGCTCCCCGGCCGTCGTAAACGAGAGCGTTTCTCCCTTGTCACTCCACCTTCTATTCGAACCCTTCTACCGCCTACCATTCTTTGACAGATCAAACCTACAGCACACACACACACACACGCGCATCCACACATTCATCTCATACATCGTCGTTCATATTTACATGGGAAAACCAACATCCCGACATACAAAAGGAAACAGTGACAAGCGATGTTGGTGTGTGTTTGTATGGGCTATTTTACATGAGTGTGTGTCTTTATAAGTGAGTATGTGTGTGTGTGTGTGTGTACGAGAGTGTAGTTAGGAAGAAGAGTTCAATGCATACATACATACATGCATACGCACGTATATTAATAGTGTTTGTGCCAAACAAGTAATGCAACTGCTTCTTCTGGTAACGCCATCGATATTATTTTGGTGAATCGACAAACGAAAACACACACATACACACACATATGCACACACACACACACACACACACACACACACGCACACACACACAAATACATGAGTACACATGTACACATATAGAACATACATGCATAATTAGAAATGTATGTAGAATTATGCAATAGTTATATGTATATATAAAAGATATAATCTTAAATTTATTTATTCTTCCGGTCTTTTTTTTTAATGGAATGCGGCCATGCTGGGTTACCACTTACAACAGTTTACTTTTAGCTTTGTTGAAATTGTATGGTTAAAAGTTATTCTACAATTAAGTTTCAATCAGATAATCTAGTCCCAAGAGTATTACAGCTTGGTCCGGTATTCTAGTTAGAAATTGGTCCAAATTCTTCTTCAATGTTACAGCAGAGCTGCTCTTTTTTTATTTTCCTGATTCCTTTAAGACACAATTGGGGCTGGGCTCCAAATATCTGATTATCACTCTAGAGTCTTCTACTTGTCGATTGAGAAATAGCATACGTGGAGATTGGCAGCGTCTGTCAATTCGAGCATTTAAGTTTTCTTTAATACTGAAATATGGGGAATGACTTTCACAGGAGACGTTAATATAACTATCCTAGATTACTGTAATTTTAGTATATCCTTACTATGGATCCAATAAGCTGATCTGCCACCTTTTGTTATTCCAGATTGAAGGAGATGGCTGTAACAACACTTTGAGCATACCTTACTAAACACTGGTGGTCACAGATGACCGGTTTGCGATCGGAACGTGAAGACAATTTGGAAACTCGCTATGCAATAATGTTTTGCGTTAAACTGGGCATAAACGCTACACAAATTTATGAAATGATCCAGATTGCTTATAGACTGACTTGTATGGGCCAGGCATCTGCTTTTCGCTGGCACAAGAGGTTCATGGACAGAAGAGAGGAGGTGAGAGACGACGAAAGGTGAGGGACGGACAGGGACGTCAGAATGTCAGAACTGATTGAGAACATTTGCAGTTGTGTAGAGGGAGACGGTTTTGTGTATATAAACACCAAAAGTATACTATTTGGATTGTATGTGGAAACTGCACACCAAAATATTCATGAAGGCCTGAACATGCAAAATTTTTTTGTGAATTCTTCCCCTATGTATATATATATATATATATGTGTGTATATATATATATATATATATATACATATATATATATATATATATATGTATGTATGTATATACAGTAATAAATGTGTGCGTGTCCATCGTTAAGTAAACGTATAAGTGTGTATATATATATTATATAAGGTGTATGTGTTTGTGTGTGTATATATATATAAATAAATATATATATATATATACATATATATATACATATATATACATACATACATATATATATATATATATACACTTATACACATGCAATACATATTTCAATGCACACATACCATATGTGTGAATGTTATTTTAGAAAGATTCTCATTAAATTTTCGATGGTATGATTGGCTTATTTCAAACTAAAATACGTATGCACACAAGAACCACGGTACATTCTCACATGCACGCACACACATACGTACACCACACATGTATATGTGTATATGTATATATAGGTATATGTTCTATATAATTATATATATTGTAATATATACCTGTGTATATATGTATGCATATATGAAGGTGAATACATTTAAGTATGCTTGTGTATGATGTTTTTTTATATTTTAATTGTTATTTTATAGATGAATTACAAACCACAAGATTATTGAATTTAATCTGCCCCTCTCAACGAAGTAGTTAAATGCGTAAGTACGTGTAATCTGTTATTTATATCCACTTGTAATCTAGCAAGCACAAATCTTTTTAACATGTAATCTTGATATCGTCAAATGTAGTGAGTCGGAAACGAAACTTCATTTAATAAAAACAGGAAAATAGAGTGTAAAATAATTTACATTTCTGTTGACAAACCTTTTTGCAGCAGCTAGATGGCGCTAGTGGAGTATTAGTGGCTAAAAATGTATTATTAGCATCGTGAAAACATACAAAACAATATGTCAGTCGTTATTAGACTGATAAAATGTTACAATATCAACGACATTCTTAACAGTTGTGTAATTTTATAATTTTTTCTTCATTTTTACGTTTTTATATTCTTTATTTCTTTTGGCGGCAATGGTAGTGATGGAAAGTGAAGGAGTCGTTAAATTTTGTCTGTTTAATTATTATATTTCATA
>NC_068988.1:97368354-97369462 GCF_001194135.2 Octopus bimaculoides
CGTATGTATAAGATAAAAACTGGATTTAGAAAGAAAGTATACGGCAAGTGTTATGTGTCCATGTTTTTTAAGAAAAACGCAAAAAAGAAAACACAAGAAAACAAAATAAACACTAATAAAGTAAACGGATAAACCGACACATTAATAAGGCCATACTAATGAGCAGCTCTTCAAAAATGCATAAAAAAAGATCATTTGTGTATAAATGAAAGATTCCGCATGACTATTTCTATGAGATGCGTTCGAAATACATGTATACACGCATCGCTACACTTGAAGAAAGAAAGAATGTGTTTGGAAGTGTGGAAGAAGAAAATACCAATTTCAAGCGAGTAATTATTTATTTGAAATTTAATTAATCTTCCTCTGTTGCTTCAAATTATGTTTGTGTGCCTATGTATGTATATACACACACACATATATACACATACACGCACTTGCACACGCACATACATACACACATATATATATATATATATATATATATATATATATATATAAGTGCATGTAGATATGTATACACACACACACATATAACAATATGGTATGTACGTGTGTATGAATGTTCAAAGCACATACGTTGCTATATCAACAGAAAAGTTAATTAAACTCTTGTTTCAGATATGGATTAACTTTTTATCCCCATCACCACCATCACCATCATCACCCTCCTCCTCCACCTCTTCCTTGTCATCATCACCATCATAATATTAGTACAAGGCCTTGCATTTTTAAAGAAGCTGGAGGTGGAGGGAGCACTCGGCTATATCGAACCCACATACTTTTCTAGTATTTTATTAATCGTCCGTGGTGGAATGAATTACGTTGTTAAAAAGCGTAGGGTTCGAACTCAGATTTAGCTCGTCACCATATTTATCATTACAATCAATTTACCCTTTTATTCTTTCATTTCTCAAAGTTTTAGAACTGCGGCCCTGCTGGAGTAACACCTACAAGATTGAACTTCTTGGTTGAACTTAGAACGTAAAAACGGATGAAAGGCTGCTAAGCATTTTGTCTGGCTTGCTAACGATTCTAGCAATTCGATGCCTAAACGAAAATGATAATAATAATAATAATAATAATAATAATAATAATAATAATAATA
>NC_068988.1:97369472-97372838 GCF_001194135.2 Octopus bimaculoides
TAATAACAACAACAGCAACAACAACAACAACAACAACAACAACAACAACAACAACAACAACAATAATAATAATAATAATAATAATAATAATAATAACAATCTTTTCTATTACAGGCACAAGGCCTGAAATTTAGGGAAGGGGGATAGTTGATAGTTGATTGCTAATAGAAATTGAAAAAATGTGGCACCTGAAGGCGACTACCGTACCAGTGATTGTAGAATCTCTAGGAATGATAAAAAAAAAAAAGGGTACTGAAACCTATTTGAAAATGATACCAGGCTTACCATCCCTACAGGAAGTGCAAAAAATCGTGTTAACTGGAACGACTCATATACTGAGAAGAGCATTATCGCTGTGAAAACAACATCCATTCATGAATTTATTTATTTATTAATGTTTTTAAATACATATTTTACCTGTGAATTTGCGTGTGTAAACTGGGAATGCATACAATGAGCTTCTCTGCCCCAGGTGTACGGAAAGCACTCGGCGAGAAATGAAAGAAAATTTGAGGAAAGAAGAAAAAAAACAACAACATAATAATAATAAAATTCTCTCCCATTCGTGCCATGTCAGAATTTGGATTCTATATTTATATTTTAGAAAGACTGAGATTTGTCGATTTAAGCAGGCTCGTTATGTGCGTGCCATTTATACGCATCAACAAGGATGTCACACAGTCGCTCGACCTGTTTGAATTAGTAGTCAAATCACCATTAAATTACACACTAAACTACCATATTACTAAAAGGCAGGGTATATCAGATAATATAATCCTAGCAGAATGAATTGTGTCTAGAACAGAGACTCTCAAAAGATGCGAGGCAGATTTTCAAAAATAAACTTTGTCTTTAGAAAATCTACACTAATGACTGAATGTCTAACAAATGTGTTATTCATAATTTTGTTAGACTGAATTATGAGGAATAAAACAAGCTTTCTATATTTGTTCGAAATTTTAAACTTTAAAATTGCTTGCTTTTCAATTTTCCGTGGGGAATTTGCAATACCATTTTTTTTTTTATCGTTAGAAGATTAAGACGCACCGATCTCGGAAAAGGAAGGAATTGGAGCTTTTGATCATATTTCAATTGGAATTGGCTAATATTAGGCTGAAGTACAACATCCACAGCAGGCAGATTATCATTAACGATGTAATAAGAAGAAACAGCAAATTTTATTAAAATAATAACTCCGGTAGAATGGCAGAAGGTTTGGAGAAATGCTTTGTGTTGCCGATGTCATCGATTTGATTGCTACTTGTTCGATCGATCCTCGAAAGAGCAAAGCCCTGAATGTTCAATAAATATTAATGTCGTGTTTGTAATAAACTAAAAATGATTTCACAAGTCATTAATAAAAATGATTTGTTCTGTCGGGAGACGCCTCAACACAAGCACCACAAGCTAAAGGGCTACAAGCACTACAAGCTAAGGGGTCACAAGCGCCACAAACTAAGGGGCCACAAGTCCCGAATTCATTCCAGCCAAGTATTCTATATCAAAGTGGTGAGCTACCAAAATCATTATCAAGTCGGACAGAATGCTAGGCGACGTTTCTTTCAGCTCTTTACGCTCTGAGCTCAAATCCCGCCGAGGTCAATTAGCTTTCCATGAACTGGAGTCGATGTAATCAACTTGCCATCCACCCCTCAAAAGCTACCCTTGGAACTGGCAACGGACAAGCGCCACGTCAGGGAGAATGTTATGATCTTGATCATTTATACGCCATGGAAACAGGCCACCGGACTTCAGAGTCCTAGGGTTAAAAAAAAACCTTCTGCTTTTATAGTTAAAATAACTCTTTTCCACATAAAGCATTGTCTTATCTTATGTGAAATTTCATTTGTTCCTCTTAGCTTTGCGGACGAAGCTAGCAGACGATCGGTTTACTGAGCGATCAGAGGTTCGTATCTAACTCTCAGCACTAGGCTTTATATATCTGTCCTAAGAAAATATTACCACACAGTAACCACTTGAATATAAGGAGTTTGGAACACACATTTCGAAGCCTTCTTTGCCGATAAAGATCAAAAAAAAAATGAGGAAGAAAAGAAGTCTGGAAACTAAAAAACAGAAAGAAAAAAAGATTTAAAGAAATGAGGCGCGTGCACGAAACTGGTACCAAGTCTTTGGTGTGGTGTTATATTCATTTCTAGTCGCATTTTTCAAAATCTCATTAGAAAAACCCTTCCGACCTCTTATTGGTGTTTACCAAGAGGAAACTCGATCTAAAATTTCATCAAGAAAGAAATTAGTTTCTCTTGAGATGTTTGCTCATTAGAACCAACGTTTTCATTAAGATTTACACACAGCTCTCCCTCTCTCTCTCTCTCTCTTTCTCCCCCAACAGCACCACTCCTGTCCCAAGCGCTGTTTGTCTCTCTGTTTGTCCCATCGCGATGTTAGGCCGCCGTCCATACGACCATCAACCCCATTGTCCGTTCGAATGGTAGTTTGGTGGTTTGTATCGTTTTGTAGAGGCGTTTCTTTTTCTTTCTTTTTCTTTGTTTTCTGTTTCGTATTCAAACATACAGTAATCACATATACATACATAACCACACACCCACACAGACAAGGCAGCATGCAGATATATACACACTACTACTACATCACTCATTCTTCCTGTTTTTACCTCTCATTCGCCGATTTTCTCTTTCTTTTCTCTCTTTTTGTTTGTATTCCTTCTTCTTTCACTCCACACAATCATAGGAATGAACACAGACGCGCGCGCGCGCGTGGTGATAACAGAAAGACTGGGGTGGGGAGGGGACTAAAATTGAAAACAGGAATGTTATTAAAAAAAAAACTCTACACACACACACACACGCACACACACGCATACACACAAACACAAACACACACACATACAAACATGGACATTCATATATATAGGCATATATATTTACATACACACAAACACAAATACATACAAATACATAAATGCACCTGTTTGTGTGTATATACATACATATATACATATATATATTTATATAGATGTGTGTGTATGTGTAACTGTATGTATATGTATTTACATATATGTATGTGCGTGAGTGTATGTATGTACGTATGTATGTATGTATGTATGTATATGTATGTATGTATGTATGTATGTATGTATAGGGATGTATACAGTTTCCATTTCAATAACATTCCTGTTTTCATTTTCTCCCCATTCTTCATTAAATATTCTTTTTTGAAATTATATCCACCCACATACACACATTCTACACACCCATACACATGGCCATATCCATACAACTTATGTACATCTAAATTCACATTCTGACACATAAAAAAGGTTGGTTTTTTTTCCAATCTTCTCTGTTTCGCTCTGTTTATGTCTTTCTGTCTGCTTATCTCTCT
>NC_068988.1:97373423-97374063 GCF_001194135.2 Octopus bimaculoides
ACACACACACACACACACACACACACATACTGAAGCGTTTCACTGTTTTCGAAAAATAAACCGGAATAGAAATTCCTATTTTCTCCGAAGCTCTGCCTTCGTCTGTCGCTACCTTATGTGCACTACCTCTCTCTCTCTTTCTCTCTCTCTATTAACCCTTCTCTCACTCTCTTTCTTTCGCCATTCATTTCTTTCTTTCTTTCTTTCTTTTTATCTTTCTTTCTCTTCATTCTTTCTCTCTCTCTCTTACTCTCTCTCTCTTCCTCTCTCTCTCTCTCTCTTCCTCTCTCTCTCTTACTCTGTAATATTTTCTATCTTTACGTTAACGCAATCTGGATTTATGTGAGCTTAAATAACACTTTTAATGTGTGTGTGTGTGCGTGTGCGCGTGCGTGTGTTTGCGTGTGTGTGTGTGTATGCGCGTGTGAGTGTGTATGCGCGTTTGTATGTATGTATAATAGTGTTTATTCTTTTCTACTCTTGGCACAAGGCCCGAAATTTTTGGGGAGGTGGGGGGCAGTCGATTAGATCTACCCCAGTGCGTAACTGGTACTTAATTTATCGACCCCGAAAGGATGAAAGGCAAAGTCGACCTCGGCGGAATTTGAACTCAGAACGTTGCGGCAGACGAAACACCGCT
>NC_068988.1:97374731-97375722 GCF_001194135.2 Octopus bimaculoides
GGTACTTATTCTATCGGCCACAAAATGAAAGAAAAAGTTTACGTAAAGCCGAACGAAACGCTTCTAAATGTTTTGTCTGCTGTGCTAACGATACTGCCATTCGCCATTTCAGGTAGGCGTTCATTAGATTGACGCTTTGAGTACGACTTAAGATTGCATGGAGTGGTTCGGGAGTAGCAGGATTTTGAGCAGGGATTTGAGTAGTGGCCTCTTAGTTACTATTGTTAGCATACGGTAATTACCTGAGCCAGGCTTACATTGGACTCATGAGATGAAGCATGGTGGGTGTGGACTGATTCGACAGATTAAACTGTTGAGTCAGTGGCGAACATCTCTAGAAGCTGAACGGATGAACAGTCATCGAACTGGCAACGGCCAAGATAAACCAGTTCAGTTACCGAACTACTGCAATCGCCTGTGGTCATGGCGTGCTCAATTGAGGTATTCAGCAATCGAAATATGACTTTTTGGTCCTGGCAAGTCGCCCGACCTGATGATGGCGATGTTACATAATGGAACTGAAGGCAGCTAATCGGGATCTGAACTCAGAACTAAAATAAATTGACTAAATACTAGCATACGCTTTGTTCAGCAATAGTTATGACCGAAACATAGTCATTTTAATAGTAGTAGCAGTAGTAGTAGTAGTAGTAGTAGTAGTAGTGGTAGTAGTAGTAGTAGTAGTAGTAGTAGTAGTAGTAATAGTAGTAGTAGTAGTAGTAGTTGTTGCTGTTGTTGCCTTTTGCTCTGCTGTTATCGGTCTTTCTGTTGGTTTCTTAAAAGTGTATTTTAATCCTCATTCAGTTTGTGAAATGCCTTCGAGGCATTTTAATAATAAAACCTCTCCTTTTTAGTCATCACTTAAGCTGCCTTCACCCTAACCATCACTAGTATGAATCTCATCATTGTCCGTCTCTCTACATCCCATTTCTGTCTCTCTCTCTCTCTCTCTCTCTCTCTCTCTCTCTCTCTCTCTCTCTCTCTCTCTCTC
>NC_068988.1:97378759-97382533 GCF_001194135.2 Octopus bimaculoides
AATAATATATATATATATATATATATATATAAATGCATATGCACAAATATGTGCATTCATATATATATGTGTGTGTGCGTGTGTATAGTATACATGCACACACACACACGCGCGCGCATATGGTGAGAGAGAGAGAGAGAGAGAGAGAGAGAGAGGAAGAGAAAGGAGACTATTACTTACCAATTATGGGATGGTCTGAGGCATTGTTTATATCGACAAAATGTATTGCTGCTCCTGTGGGGTTGTGTGAGAAGAGGAAGGAGAAGAAGAAGAAAGAGTTAGACCTTATGAAGGGAAATAATCAATCGCTTAACTTTGGTCATAACACACGTACACACACAGTCACACATACACACACACACACAGAGTCACACACACACACTTACCGAGGAAAAAAATAAGCTGAAACTTAAGAGATATACAAACAGACAAACAGGTAAATAAATAGATAGGCAAAGAGAGGTAATAAGTGAACAAACGGTATGGCGGAAGAGAAGGAGAGGAATGGCGGGAGGTGAGGAAGGAAGGGAAGAGGAGAAGGTGGAGTGAAAGGGAGGTTTGAAAATAGGAATAGATGTGATAGAAGTGAAGCCTAGAAAGAAAATAAGTATGTAATTATGTGACTGACTCCCTGGAGCATCTCGGAGTTTGGAGTAAACATCAGTCAACGCAAACACATAGAGACATAGAGACCAATACACGTATAGACATATACAAACTCAGTTTCGCACACATATACACACAGAAAGAAAGATACATACAAATATATGTATGTATGTATGTATGTCTCTCTCTCTCTCTCTCTCTCTCTCTCTCTCTCTCTCTATATATATATATATATATATATATATATATATATATATATATATGTAACTGCATACAAATATATGGGTTTGTATTTGTAAAAGCACATATACATATATATTTTTGCATCGTTACATGTCAATATATATATATACACATAGATGTACGTATTTGTATGTATGTATGCACGTATGTGTGTGTGAATGAGTGTGTGTGCGTGTCTGTAATGTTTGTTAAGTCCTAAAATATAAAACAGGTTTTTGTCCTCTCTTGAATACTGGTCAATACGTACTGGCCGTAATCACATGATGTTAAATACTTATACTCGCACGCGCACAGAGCCTATACACACATCTTTATATTTGTAATCTATACAAAATGAATATACATGCGTGTGTATATGTATATATATATATATATATATATATATATATATATGTGTGTGTGTGTGTGTGTGTGTGTGTGTGTGTGTGTACATACGTACATATACACTAAAATACACACACACACACACACACAGAACCACGTTAATGGCTTAGGAGTGAGATTTGGGATTTCTCGGTTTTCTGTGAATCAGTTTTGATAAAACTTTTCCCAGTTGGTTTTGTACAATACGACAACACCATTTTAATGTTTTCATTATTCTGTATAATGTCCTTTCTTTTTTTATTTCAGATTCTTCACTTTTGGGGTGAACCATGCTAATAGCTTTTGAATGAAAATAGCCCGTCTAAAAGATTGTTTTTTTTTTCAGAAAATGAAGGGTGATGATACATATTAAGCATAAATTGAGTATATATTTCACAGAAAACCATGATAACATTATTGCTGTATTTGGGGATGGTCATTTTGCCAGTTTAGCCAATAAAAACACACGCACAGTTTAGCCAATAAAAACACATGCGCAAATAAAGACACATACAATAGGAATACAAAATACAAAATGGCTGATCGCTAGTATGGAAAGACACACAAATAAGAAAGAAGAAAGCAAAGGACCACTGATGAAGTCACAGAAGTGTGACGAAAGAACTCTGGCTGAAATATGATTAATGTAAAAAATAAAATAAAGCTGAAGCAAATTAACACCAAATATATAGTGCGTGTGTTTTTATTGGCTAAACTGGCAACTGGCTTTAATGAGCCCAAGAGTACATGATGTTAGACTTGAGTTGTGTTCCCTGACGAAACCAGGGTGACCCTTAACGAACTTGACGGTTGAGAAAATGTGTGGGTCTATTTTGGAGATGAGCGTCACCAATGATTACGACATCAACAACAGGGTGGAGGGGTGATGTTGTGGGCTGGTATCATTGGGGACAGATTTGTTGGCCCAGTCATGGTGAGCCTGAAGAGGTTAAAGTGACCGCAGCCGCCTACTGCAATCTCCTGAAGGAGGTCTTGGATCCCTGGCTAGATGATATATTGCTGTCACTTCTCAGGAATCTCGTATTCATGTATGACAACGCTCCCTCCCACTCTTCCAGAACCACCCAAACATTCCTAGGGTCTCACGGCATACAAGGTGAAAGGTAGATGGTGTGGCCGCCAACATCCCCTGATCTCAACCCTATCGAACATCTTTGGTGTATCGTTAAACAAATTGTTTATGCTGATGAACGCCAATTTACGTCGAAAGATGTCTTGTGGGCGACCATGAAAGCTGCGGCAGAGGTAGTCTAACCTGCTACTATTAAGAAATTGACAGATTCCATGACTAATAGGGTTATCCGTTGAAATGGCGCTCATGTGGCTAAATAATTCATTCAGCAAATGTTATAATATTATTCATTAATGTTTCTGTAGAATCTCTCAAAGACTACAGAAACATGTTAAAAAGAAAAAGAAAAAGATGTTTCGATAAACGCACCTCTAAATATTACAAAGCTAATACAAACAAACGTACCATAGTGTACAACACTGTATCTTAAAAAACAAAAGACGTTTAGGAACTGCCACAAAGCAAGCATTTGAAAAATGCGTGCGTGTGTGCATGTGTGTGTGTGTGTGTGTGTGTGTGTGTGTGTGTGTGTGTGTGTGTGTGTGTGTGTGTGTGTGTGTGTGTGTGTGTGTGTGTGTGTGTGTGCGTGTTAATGCTTATTTTAATGTCGTATTATAATAAAAACCACTTGAAAATCAGTTGGAAGATTACTCAAAAATACTTTTGAAAGACTATAATAAGCAAGAATAAATTTGATAGTGACTTCGAAGTTTTCATCAGACTTAACCACCATCGAACCGTCCAAATTCGGCAAAACAGACCGAAATTTCGAAATTACTGTCAACAATGTTCCTACCGAAACATTATTTGTATGTACGTATTCATATATATGTTCATACATATACATATATACACATATCACACACACACACACATACAGACACACTCGCACGCATACACATATAAATAGACGCATACATGTATACGTATATACATATACTCATACATCTTGAGAAGAGCATTACGTTTGTTGACTTTTAATTTGCTTTCCCACTTAACTCCCGCAGATATGTGTGTGTGTGTGTGTGCGAGTGTGTGTGAGTGTGTGTGCGAGTGTGTGAGTGTGTGCTTGTGCGTTTGTGTATGTATGTTGTTTAAATAACAAAGCTGTGTAGTGTGTGTTTTCCTTTTTGTTTTATTGTATTATTGAATATAACATTTGTTTATGAATATAGAATAGACATGTTTGTCTTACAGCTTGATGGGACCCGGCAAAATAACAGTTGATTAAATGTGCATTAGACGGCTTTCTTTTCCTGAAATGCTATGGCTTCTTCCTTGTTTTATGTTAGTTGCATGTCGGATGTATATGTGCCGTCGTTCGTCTTTATAATCAGTAACAACGTCAATGATGACGACGGCTGACGACGATGACGACGGCTGACGACGATGACGACGGCTGACGACGATGACGACGGCTGACGATGGTGATGATGAGGATGATGATGTCTTTTATTTGCGACCAAGAC
>NC_068988.1:97382543-97383274 GCF_001194135.2 Octopus bimaculoides
AGCTAATGCAGAAAGTAAAAATGAAAACATGAAATACAAGAATAAAAGCAATGAAAGATGGCGATGCAAATCCCCTTCATTCAGGAGAACCTCCATCAGTTATGGGAGGGCCTTCGATTGCAGTTAAAAGTCACGATAGCAGCAAATATTCGAATTCTATTTTCATCATTCTCACCTATATAAATATATATATATATATATATGGGAGAATATACGAAAAAACAATAACAGACGAGGACAGGTGGTGTAAATAACAAAAGGATGTATTAGTATGACGCTCGGGTGTGTGTGTGTGTATACATACACACACACACACACATAAGAATATATCGTTAAAAGTGCGAAACTTAATATTACCAATTGGTCGATAACTGATGAAGAATTACGGACCTTCTGTTTGTTTCCCGTTTATTTTTACATTCAGTATACGTTATGTCGTTTGTTTATTTACAGGTAACCACAAAGATGTGAGTTCGAGTCTCATGGCTGGCCGCTGACAAGTTTTTCTGTAATATAAAGGATATTATCCTATTCACGCTGTTCATGCATTATTCTGCGCTTGAGAATAAATTACCTCCATATCTCTATATCTCAATACATCTCCACACTTTCTACAAAGCAAACATTCTCTCTCTCTCTCTCTCTCTCTCTCTCTCTCTATATATATATATATATATATATATATATATATATATAGAGAGAGAGAGAGAGAGAGAGAGAGAGAGAGAGAG
>NC_068988.1:97384238-97386791 GCF_001194135.2 Octopus bimaculoides
AGAGAGAGAGAGAGAGAGAGAGAGAGAGAGAGAGAGAGAGAGAGAGAGAGAGAGAGTGGTGTGTGTGTCAGAAAGAGAGAGAGAAAGAGCGAAAGAGAGATAGAGAAAGAACGAAAGAGAGAAAGAAAGAACGAAAGAGAGAAAGAAAGAACGAAACAGAGAGAGAGGGTGTGTGTGCGTGTGTAAGAGAGAGTGTGTGTGAATGAGAGAGAGAGAGAGAGAGAGATTGGGGAGAGACACACAGACAACCAGAATAAGACGGAGGATTCTAAGAAGTGAGAGTCTGAGAAAAAGTGAGAGTTGAAGTACTCTCCCTCCCCCCTTCCCTCACACCGTGCCTGTCTGTCTGTGTGTCGGTCGGAAAGAGGTAGTTACGGTTCTAGGACATCATTTTTCACCCTACGAGATGACTTCTTGTGTACCACACGGATCCGTTCTTGGACACCTCGTATTTGTTGCATATATTAATGACATAGATGCCTACTTGAGGAATGTTAATATGCAGATGACATCAAGCTGTACCTTGAAATAAAAAAAGAACAGATCTTATGCGCTGTAGATCTTTCCTGCAATCAGAGCTGGAAACAATGCAGCAATGGATCTCTGATTTGCAACTCACGATAGCTACGGACAAGTGCGTCACCATTCACTTTAGGAGGAAAACTTCACCGTTACATACTCCCTCAGCAACACCAATCTCAGAAAGCATTTAGTAAATGTAATCTAGGTATTATTGTAAGCAGCGATCTGCACTGGACAAACCACATCTCTAAGCTTGTCAAGAAGGCTGAGGGTTTCCTGTAAGACCTTTGTCAGCCGCTCTCCAGCTATCTATTTAAAATTGTATACGACAATGGTACGTCCACACTTGGAATTCGCATCACCAGTCTGGAACCCCTATCTTGCTCAGCGTATAAATCTCCAGGAAACTGTTCAGAAACGTGCAACAAAACGAATACCCACCGACAGACATCAACCATACTCTGAACATCTTGCTTCCCTGGACATGGACACATTGAAGCTCAGACGTCTGGCAACCGACTCGGGAGACATTCACAAGATAATCCACCATCTTTCCTACAACAACTATTTTGAATTCCATGTGTCAAACACTCGTGGACATGCTTATAAAATCAAAAAACAACACAACACCCATGACTTTCGGCAACATTTTTTCCCACTCAGAATTGTTGAAGCATGGAATAAACTGCTCGCATCAGTCGTTAGCAGTCGAGACACTCCATCCTTCAAAACGTCCATGCTTCCTGAAATCCGTCAACAGTACACCTGAAGCCTTCTTTTATTTCTTTATTTTTCTTAGTTGTAGTGCACCTGAACACTGTATGCAAATTCTTTCATATAGATAGATAGATAGACAGATAGATAGATAGATAGACAGACAGATAGATAGATAGATAGATAGATAGATAGATAGATAGATAGATAGATAGATAGATAGATAGATAAACAGACGAATAGATAGATTGTTAGACAGACAGACAGTTACATAGATGGATCCCTACTTCAACTCGTCATGATCATCAACATCATGATTAGCAGCGCCACCAAGCACCTCAAATACCACAACCGCCACCATCAGCCTCACTTTCATATAGCAGTTGTTATCATAAATAACACTTCAAACCACTCTACTACTAACACTTCTACTATATCTGCAACTAGCAGCACCACCACAACAACCACCAAAACGACTATCGACAACACTACAAAAGCTAGCAGAACCATTCCTTGTACTTTTATGAGACTCCAATGCCGCTGCTGGTAGTAGTAGCAGTAGTAGTAGTAGTAGTAGTAGTAGTAGTAGTAGTAGTAAAACTATGCCTATAATTTACTCACACTGACTTGCACGCACGTGCACGCACACACATACACAGACACACACTTCGCAAAATACACAACCACACAAACATAAGTTCACTCAAATAAACATCCACATAAATACATAAAAATGTCTGCACATACATGCAACAACAGTAACCGCTACACACACACACACACACACACACACACACATACACACACACATACATACACAGCATTATCATTATTTTTTCCATTACGATCGCTAACTTCTTTGTTTATTATCCACGCCTTTTAGGTATTATTTATTGTGAAATACTTATTTTCTTAGCAAATTTTACTTTATGTTTTTGTTTTTTTTTTCTCTGATAGGCGTTTGGAAAATTAACGCTTGTCTTTGAAGAACAGACTCCATAATATTGTCCCAATTTTATACTTTCCTACGTTCATTAATCAGACAACGGAATCGAGCGATAGAAGTTTCCATTCCGCACAGTAGATTTTCACTTACCAAAGTATATCTTGCGGTTAAACGGGGCGGTGATGCGTGATAAATGGGGCTTGTTATTCACTTGTTTTCACTTGTGTTTCAAGATACCGATACTTAGTGAAACAGGCGAGAATATAGTAAAGGAGTCGAGTAGCTGGGGCCGGTTCGGCAGAGGAGAAATAGGAAAGAAAAGAAGGATATAAGTATGGGGACGTACGCTTCATATATATATATATATATAT
>NC_068988.1:97387052-97388857 GCF_001194135.2 Octopus bimaculoides
ACACATATATATATATATGAAAATAAAAACGATAAGTTTTGAAAAATTCTTTGATATCAAATGTATTCGTAATGCATACATACATATGTGTATGTGTGTGAGTGAGAGAGAGAGAAAGAAAGTGTGTATGTGTGCATGAATGTGTATGTGTGTATGTACATATACATACACATCACACATGCATATAAGAAATTATATTAAAATGAAATGAATTTTAGTAAATTCAGAAATAAAAATTATTGCGAATACATACACACACACGCATATATGTAGACACACATGTACACACAATTGTATATATATATGTATGTATGGATATATATATATATATATATGTGTGTGTGTGTGTGTGTGTGTGTGTGTGTGTGTGTGTATTGCATGTATGTTTATGTGTGTATGTGTGCGTGTGTGCCTAGTGTATTGTATATGTACATGTATGTCTCTTACCATTTCCATCAATTCCAGCGTCCACACATTTTGTACATCACCGGTCTGTTACTTGTTTCCTACAAAGTCCTCAAACCCATCTATCCACAGACGGCTTATCACCCATTATTTCCATTTGTACCTTGACAAAATTTATTCCTCCTTTAGTTGACACTTTTCCCTCCTCCGTAAACCACGTGTTTAGCTTCTGGCTTTCCTCCCAATACTTGTTCACCGTGGTCAACTCCTTTTTCAATTTCATTTCCCGCAACGATAAGTTCCTTGCCTTTAAATATTTCCCCAGCTATCTTGTATCTTCACTTTCCTCCATTTCACCGAACTCATCTTTTTCCTCAACTGCTTCTCATTTCTCAGCGATAGAGCAATAGGGACGGCTTTGGGAACCAAATAGCCCCTAAATACGTTGACCTGTAAATTGATCGTGTTGGTGCCCAAATCGTCTCTCAGTTCACCAGTCCCATCCCAAATGTAAACGATAATTTATTATAGGATTGTATTGACATCTCACTCACCCACGACTGGTAAGGTTTTCGTGACAGTAATCAATTCTTTCCACCTTTTCTTGGTATTCACATCTATCACTCCACATCTTAAAGAACGTCCTAGACATCTCTGCGTCCACTGACCACTCCAAGCTTGTTATCATCACCTCTATCAACAATAAATATATAATAAGCTCACCCCATTCAACCTCACCCACATCAAACGTCTTCCACCTCGCCACCTATCAAACATGACTTGAAACCCCAGACTATTAATTCCTACGTTATGGTTATCTCAGTATAGCCGTGGATGCTACCCACATCTACACCTGCCATGTTGATCACATCGGCACCCACAAAACCGAACACTTCATATTCGTCTTTGAATGTACCCGATTCTGCACGATTGACTAGGGAAAACTCCCCTCGACATAATCAAACCAGATTCATCGCCTGTTTCTGTTTCATGTAGCATATTTGTGCTTTCATGCCAAACACTAAGTCGGCGACCTTTTAGAATAGCTAATACATCGGACAAAGTGCTTAGCTGCATTTCGTCCGATTCTTTAGGCTGCGAATTCAAAGTACTTTCATGATTTCGAGGTCGATAACATAAAATATCAATCAAACAAACTGGATCGATGTAATCTACTGATTCCTTCGCGTCAGAAATTGCTGGCCTTGAGCTCTGCAAAAGACCAGTAGCCCCTTTATGGGGAATGTTATGATCTCGCTCATTTATACGCTATGGAAACCGGGTAATTGTTCTGAGGATTCCTAACAAAAATTCTAAACACCATTACGCTTACAATGTCTCACAATTGTTCTAGTATGAGAATTGAAGAGCATATATATATATATATATATATATATATA
>NC_068988.1:97389612-97390880 GCF_001194135.2 Octopus bimaculoides
ATATATATATATATATATAAATTAATAGATAAAAAGGAGGATACGACAAATAGTTCGAAAGCGAGGGAATTTATGCAACAAACTGAGGACGCTGGTAGTAAAGGATGCTGATTGTGACCGGCAAAATGGAAACCTGAAACAAGAAACTGAATCGCTAATTATGGCTGTTCAGGATTAGGATATTAACATGTGTTTAATAAAGACAAAAATGTATGAAACTCATCGAGCAAATGGAGAATGTGTGGAAAAGAAGACGAAAGCATTGACAAATTCTTAACTGGATGCAGTAAAGCAGCACAAATAGAGCCTAAGTGCAAGCATGGCAGTATCGGAATGGAATACTAAGCAAGTTTGTGAAGAGGAAGTGACAGGAAAGTGGTAGAGATCGTGAAGGTGAAGAAGAAGAAGACACAACGTGTTGTAAGCGATGTGGCTTCTTCATTTGATACCAGAGTAAAAACAAAGTGGAAAAAGAAAAAGTAGAGTATTATAGTATATTAAAGCATGAAATGCTCAAGTGATGGGACAGAGAAGTTAACAAAGTCACGATAGAATCAATTATGATTGTTGTCATGGGAACAGCCACAATTATTCAGAAGAGTCGTTAATTCTGAACAACCACAAATTGTGAAGAGTCGTTCCTAACCAGGAATTAGGTGCAGTACATAAAACAGATTTGTTGGTTTCAGCCATATTTAGTCGGTAAGTTTTCGAGACACAGCAAGACAAGATACGAAAAACAGAAAAATCTTTTATAGAACTCATCGTTGGTCTTCATCTTGACAGCAATAATGGAAAAGGTTTTTTTAGCCAATGGAACAATCGCCCAAGTTTAGCAATACACTAGGACTTGTTATGCAAAATTAGAGCAAAAGCAGATGATTTTCAATTCAAAATAGACTTTTTCAGCAAAGAAAATAATAATTAAAGTTATATATAATATCACACTCGGTTTAAAATGGACGTGCACTGTCTAAAACGGAGTTATCAAAGTTTAAAAGGTAGAGTTTTGTTAGACATAGTTTATGTATAAGAAGTGTAGTACATGCGTGAGTGTATGGAGTACACATTCACTCTATAAATCGACAGAGGTACATACATACATACATACATACATACATACACACACACAAATATATATATACATATATGTATATGTATATATGTATGTAATATATACATATGTATCTATCTATCTATATATATATATATATATATATATATATGTGTGTGTGTGTGTGTGTGTGTGTGTGTGTGTGTATATATAT
>NC_068988.1:97391054-97391470 GCF_001194135.2 Octopus bimaculoides
TATATATATATATATATATATATATATATGTATGTATGTATATATGTATGTATGTATATATGTCCATGACGTGCTACAATTATGTCGTGGCAATATTATAAGAAAAGCTTGCTTTCTGCAATAACACACACAGACTTAAATACACAACCGCGCGCACGCACACACACACACACACACACACACACACACACACACACACACACACACGCATATTCAGTATGTAAGTATTAAAGATTGTCTGTGAAAATCTGTTTGAATGCAAAACCTAGATATCCCTCTCTTAATTGGTCTCTCAAATTCCTTTATACAGATACATACGAGCTCACGCACGCACACACAACACACAAACAATACATGGACTCGCACGCACGCACACACATTTTGTTCAATTCGTCTCGTACTTCTTATTTATCAAT
>NC_068988.1:97396083-97406169 GCF_001194135.2 Octopus bimaculoides
CTCTCTCTCTCTCTCTCTTCCCCCTCTCTCTCTCTCTCTCTCTCTCTCTCCCACTGTTTGTCTCCCTTTATCTTTGCCTTTCTTTGTTTCTCTCCTGTGTCTTTTTACCCTCTCTTTTCTATGTGCTTTCCTTTTCTTCAATATTCTTCCTCTTTCTTTGTCTTTTTTCTTTTTCTCTCTCTTCTGTCAGTCTGTCTGCTGCTCTCTCTCTCTCTCTCTCTCTCTCTCTCTGTTTCTCTTCAACTTTCCTTCTCATGTTTTTTCAAGATTATTTCGTTGTTTCTCTGTCTTCCCCCCCCCCCTCTCTCTCTCTCTCTCTCTAACTTCTCTCATCTGTTTTGTCCTTTCACACCTTTCCTTGCTTTCTTTCGTTCTTTTCTACTTTCTCTCTCCTTCCCCTCTCTCTCTAGCTCTCTGTCTATTTGTCGATCTGTCTGTCTCTCTCTCTCATCTCTCTCCCCCTCTCTCCTCTCTTAATCAATCAAATCATCTTCTGCTCTTCTCAACGGCAGAGATTGGAATTTGTCTCCAGAATCTTCCCCGGAAGCTAGAAATAGATTTGTTGTACTTCTCTGTAAACCAAATGACACACATAATCTTTTTATTTATTTATTTACCTTCTATTTCATTCATTTCTAATAAAGTTACTTTAAAAACTATTTTCTCCTCTTTTCCTTCATTTTCTCTTTCTTTTTTCTTTCACCTTCATTTCTTCTTACCTCTTGTGCCTTTTCAGTATCAATAACAACAGGACCAACACTATCACTATCAACATTATCGGTTATCAGTGCTATCGCTATCAACACTATTACAGCCAACACTATTGCTCCCAATATTATTGTTCCAAAGGCTAAGAGTAAAAACACTTTTACTCTCACTACTATCCCTCCCTCCACTCACCCTCGTTAACGGTTCTCAACCAACATTATCACTATCCATTCTAGAAATACCAACATTTCCGCTCTCAACATCTCCATTCCCGACATTATCACACTCAATACTATTGTCATTGCTTAATCAATATTATTATTGTAACACTAAAGCGGTGAGCTGGCAGAGTGGTTAGCACGCCGGATAAAATGTTTTGCGGCATTTCGTCTGTCTTTACGTTCTGAGTTCAAATTCCGCCGCAGTCGAGTTTGCCTTTCATGAAATAAGTAACAGTCGCACACTAGGGGTCAATGTAATCGACTTTCCCCATTTCCAAAACTTTGGGCTTTCTGCCGATCGCACAAAGGATTATTAGTAACTCTAAGGCAGCGAACATTTGAAGCGTTGGACAAAAATGCTTTGCGGCATTTCTTCCGGTGCGTTCAAATACCACCGAATTCAGTTTTGTCTTTCATTGTTTTGGGGTCGATAACATAAATACTACTCAAGTACCGAGGTCGATGTAAGCGAATAATCCCTTCCATTTCTTCACTTTGAACCAGAATTTGAAACCGTTAAAAGCAAGAAACAAACAGATTTCTTGTCAATAGAGAAAGAACCGGATCCTAACCTAGATCCAAGGCACCTTCATTGGAATTTCAACATCAACAATAGGGTATTTTTGTATGTGTGTATGTATGTTGTTAGGAAGTTATAAATCATAATGTGAAGTGTCTTTTATTTTGGCACTACGGCCACAACACAGTGGGGACAAAAGCATAAAACGAATGAAAATGTTATGTTATATAAAAATGAAAAAGGAAATGGCTGCATGGGCCCCACTCCCATACAGTATCATTTGAACGTTCATACAAACTATTTACAATCGTTCTATTATCTTATTGTTTTATCTTATTCTCGTTTTTTCTTTTTCTTTTTAAAGATACAATTTTACTTTTGTCCTTCTTTCTTCAATAAAACAATTTTACTTTTTTCCTTTTGATATTTCATGAAGGGTTCGAATTCTTTTAACTCCACTACAGGTGGAAATTCATCGAACTCCGCCATCACTCCTGGCAGGTCAATCCCTTTCCCACACATGTCGTTTAGTCTGTTGTAGGTGTCCTTGTCAACCACGATGGCCTTCACATTCTCGGAATACACATCCGTGGCCAACTTAACTCTTATAAATATGTTTAAACTTTAATATTTTCTTTTCAGTTTCTTTGCTTTTTGCGTCACAAAATTCCATCGAAATCATTTTTTTTCTTATTAGTTTTCTCTTGTCCTGCTCCGCTCCTGGTACCTTCTTTTATTCCACCACTTTGGACAGTCTCTCCACTTGCGTTTCTAAATTTTCTCCCTCCACTGGAACAACCGGTGCCTTCACCAATGTCTCTTCCTTATGCAACTCCTCTTTGAACGCTTCAAGTTCCTTTTCGCTTACTTTGTCCACCACCATTTTGTCTTCCTTCCTTCTGGTCTCCTCCTTTTCCATCTCTTCTTTCTTCTTTTTCTACTGCTCTGGCGGAGAACTCACTCTCCCACTTCTCTTTTTTTAACCACTCTGAACCCCTCCTTCGTTGTTTTCTCCTTGATCCCGACCTGTAACACATGGCCCGTGCTCTCCTACCTCTCCGTCTGCTCTATCTGTTGTTCCTTCTGGGGGCACCTCACCTTCATGTGGCTTTTTTCCCCATATGTATAACATATAGGCGGCTGCCCTCTACCACCACTCTCAATCTTACGTCGTTGGGCAGCACTATCTCTTCGACAATTCTGTTTAGGTCTTCCACTGTTGCTTGAACCGTTAACTCTATTCCATATCCCCAGTAGTTAACACTTTTGCGTTCTTGTGGCCTTCAGTATCTTGGCCTCCTCATTCATGTCATACATTATGGCTGTCATCGGCCATACATCTTTCAGCTCTGGGGGCACTTTGCCAACTCGCACCCTGGCCACACGTTTGCTACAGTACGATGACAAAAGTACGCATTCTTCTGATCTTATTGCCTCCGTGGTGTGCTTAATTGCTTCCTCTTCTGATGCACCTCCACAGTAGCGTACTTTGTCCCTCTTGTTATAAATGCAGTTAGTCTTTTTATATTCTCCAAACACCCTTCAATAGCCTCTATTGTCGCTATTTCTATTTTCCTTGTTGCTATCTTCATTGTCTTCTGTATCACCGTCCTTTTCATTACGTTAGTCGTTAGTTCGACAGGCGGCGTTAATTTCAGTGTATTTCCATTTCTTTCCACCAACTTCTCGCATTCCTTCATTTTTCATGGTTCAACCTTTATTTCACGTACTTCCAGTGTTTCCACGTTTATCCCTTTTCCAGTTGCAGCCGCATAACTGTGGCCACCTGCTGGCGTTCTCTTCATTTTTCCCACAATGGGAATAAAGCAACGGATCTTTTCCTTTTTGCCGGCACATAGAAAAAAAAAATTTTTTTTAATGATGTTTTAAATGACACATTCTATCAGTATAAGAAATTTGAAAGTGTTTAGTTATAAGAAATTTTTTTTACTATGTGCCGGCCAAAAGGAAAAGATCCAAAACAACAACAATTCAAAAACACTAGCAACAATTTGAACCGTAACAATTAACCAAACAAATATTTAACACTATGACTTACGTTCTTATTTCTTTATTGTCCACAAGGGGCTAAACATAGAGGGGACAAACAAGGACAGACAAACGGATTAAGTCGATTATATCGACCCCAGTGCGTAACTGGTACTTATTTAATCGACCCTGAAAGGATGAAAGGCAAGGTCGACCTCGGCGGAATTTGAACTCAGAACATAACGGCAGACGAAATAATTTAACACTATGACTTACGTTCTTATTTCTTTATTGCCCACAAGGGGCTTACTATGACTGACGTTCTTCCTGACAAGAAACAACTCGAACCGCCTGTGAAGTAAACAGGAAAACAGTTTTCATGCTGCACTGTAAGGGTGAAGTCCATTGTTAAAATGGGGAGGGGGCGCTAGAGTTATTAGCCAAAAAAAAATAAAACTGTGAAACTATGACAAATTGGTTAGACCCTGGCAAACTTTATAAACAGAGATAATTTTACCTGCCAGTTTTTTCTTTTTGTTTTGTGAGTGTTTATTCTGCGAGATAAATTTGTTCAATTGGATTCTGGAAGTTCTGATTACCTGTTTAGTTTATGCACTTTGTGTTAGGCATTTACGGATTTATTTTATGCTCCAAGAATTTCTGTGTCACATCTGGGTGAGTACAAAAAAATCTCTTACGTTATTTTATGTTATATTTATGTGAATTTTGAACCCTGCATTTGTGTAGTAATTTTGCTAGTTATTTTCTGTGAAGATAAATGTTAAAATATGTAGAAATAGCTAAAGGGGGTATGAATTTAAATTTTTCATGTAACCAATTTTTTGGTATTAAACAACTAACTGCAAATTTCGTCTAATGGTTAACTCAGCTGCTTGTATCAAGCAATTTTGTGTGAATTTAAAGCAAACTAACTTTTTGTTTGACTATTTAATTTTAACAATAATTATTGATGTAGTCTGGCAGCTGTTTTGTGTCATGAACTTTTAGTTTAAATGGTTGCTTTGACATTAGATTTAATTACGTTTAGGTCCAAGGTTCGAAATCCAAGGGTGAACACTGAATTTTTGAAGACAGATTGTATAAAGTTAAGGTTCAAAATCCGATTTTCGAAAACCGAATTTGTACTAAAATGGAAATCCGGATTTTATAAAATCCAAAATTTTTGGAATGCATATTTTTGAAAAACCAAATTTGTGTGAGGTTAATTTTGGTGAAACCAAAACCGGGATACGGAGTCCGAATTTCTGAACTGTGTATATATGTTACCCTTGTAACTTTTGACTGACTGCATGTCTGGCGTAGCATTTGCTGCTTGTTCGTGTATATATTTGCTTGTTGTAAGCTGTTTTTATGCTGACTATTAATAATATTTTACAAAACATTCACGGTGTCTTGTTGTTTTGAATTCACCCTGTCCTCGTTGATTCTGTAAGTTCGGGTTATGGCCACCAAGTCGGAACAATGTATGTGCGTATGAATGTATGTATGTATGTGCAAATTTCTATGTCTTATGTATGTATTTTCATGCATATTGCTGCATGTCTAGACATGCTCATATATATTTAAAGGATAATTTCTGGAAAGTTGTACAAACTTTTACAGTTCCAGTGATGGACTGGATGTGTAGTCTACGAATTAGATTTGTGCTTTCTAGTTTTGAGAATCCTAATTTCTGAAGATTGGTGTTTAGGCAGTGTATTACATATCCCAGGACCCCAGTAATTACAGGTATAAACCCGAACTTGTAATCTGGATAGAGCTGCTGCAGATTTCTCAATAGTTTAGCGTAGGTGTTCTCTTTTCCATTGATCTTCAGCTTTATGCCGACATCCGCTGCGCAGCCGATTTCCACAACTCTGCACAGTTTTTTTTTTCTAAAGATGGAAAGATAGAAATATAGAGTGGTTAAGGCAGATGAAGAGAGAGAGAGAGACAGCAACCCGGTGATTGGGAGTGAGAGAGGGAGAGCAACAGACAAAAGCGGGATGAAAGAGAGGGACAGACAGAGCGAGCGAGATAGATAGATAGAGAGAGAGTGTGTGTGTGTGTGTGTGTGTGTGTGTGGTTGGATTGCAAGAAAGGAAGTGTCACATTGAAATATCTTTTTTAAATACAAAACTGTTCCACCCAAGAAACTCGTAACACACACAGACAACTCCACAAACACACACTCTATGACTTTCTCTATCTCTCCCACAGTCTGTGTCTGCCTGCCGATCGATCGATCGTACGATCGATCTCTCTCTCTAACCCTCAACAAGTTTTTCCCAAACCACACACTGCCCTAACATAAACACCCCTCCCCAACCATTTACTTACTGAATCCTTCTCTTTCTTCTCTCTCTCTCTCTCTCTCACACACACACATTCATACACATAAAACAACATAAAAATACGCACACACCGAAACAACTATTCTTCCACACTCTTCTCCATCTCTCTGTCTGCCTGTCTGCCTGTCTCTCTCTCTTTTTTCTCTCTCCATCCATACATACATACATACATCTATAAATATAAATACACATATATCTATGTATACACACACATACTCATCTCACGCGCACACATGCAAGCACGCACACACAGATGCATGCTATAGTGAGACAAACAGCAACGCCTATTCACCTTCTCTCACCCCCTCTCTTAATCCCCCCTCTCTATCTCTATCATTCCCTCTCCCCCTCCCTCTCCCACTTACTATTCTCCTTGTCAGAATGGTCGAATATTACATTTCAATCAGATTTCAATTAACTTCTCTGTGTCACACATGCGTGTGTGAATATAAACGCATATCTATATCTTTATCCTTAACTATACGCGTGTGAGTGGTTATCTATATATGTGTGTAGGTAACGGAGGGGGGGGGGGCGGAGTTAGAGGGTGTTTAAATATATTTTAGGAAAGTTGAATTTTTTCTTCTATATATTAATTTCTTAAATTTGTTTATAATTTTTTTCAGAAGCTAACATTTTAATAAAATTTATTGTCGACGACGGCAGAGATATTTATAAAACTCACCAGGAGTTGTACAAGTGTGCGAGCGCGTGTAGTTTATGTATATATGTATAATATATATACATGTGTGTGTATGCGCGTTCGCTTATGCGCACGTGTGTGTGTGTATATGTATCTCTCTATATATGTATATATACATATATAGATACCTACTTCCGTAAGAGACGAAGAGGAGCCGGTAGCATCGCTAGCGTTCCGGACAAAGTGTTGGGAGACATTTCGACCGTTTTTAGGGTCTGAGTTCGAATTGTTCCGGGCTCGACTTTGCCTTTCGTCCTTTCGGAGTCCATGAAATAAGTACTGGTCAAGCACCGGGAGCGATGACTTAGACCCCTTCCCACGAATTTCAAGCCTTGGGCCCAAAGAAGAAAGGATTTACAATCTATATAGAGAAAAGGGGCGGGGGACAGAGAGAGAGAGAGAGAGAAATCAGACATATATGCATGCACTTTTATATATATATATATATATATATGTGTGTGTGTATGTGAAGGCGCAATGGCCCAGTGGTTAGGGCAGCGGACTCGCGGTCGTAGGATCACGGTTTCGATTCCCTGACAATCTCCCCGAAAACTACGTTAAGGGTACGTGCAGTGTCCGTGGAGTGCTCAGCCACTTGCACGTTTATAAATGAGCTGCGACGTCACTGGTGCCAAACTGTATCGGCCCCTTTGCCTTTCCCTTGAATAACATTGGTGGCATGGAGAGGGGAAGCTGGTATGCATGGGCGACTGCTGGTCTTCCATAAACAACCTTGCCCAGACTTATGCATGCATGGGGTCATTCATTTCGGTTCTACCTTCTGTCTCCAAATCTCACTGAGGTCAACATTGCTTTAATCCTTTCGATAAAATAAAGTATTAATGAAAAACTGCGGTTGATGTAATCGATTCGCGTTCCCCTTCCTTCAACATTGCTAGCCCACATTAGAAGGCGCAATAAAACTCGTTTTGAAAACAAGTGCTTTCGGGTTCAGTCTCGCTGCGCGGTACCTTGGGCATTTTATTCTCCACAGCCTTGGGCCGCTCAGTGGTTGTGGTGGAGATCGCGTAAATCAAGCTTGGACAGGAGACAAACAAGAACACGTATGTATATGTGTGTGTGTGTGTCTGTATATACGTACATACACACACACAGATAGATGCGCACATACACTTTGTTTCCTCACCATTGCGTGCCTAACAGTGTTGGTTTCTTTATATCCCGTAACTTAGGGGTTTGGTAGAAGACCGATACAAAAAGTACAGATTTAAAAGTAAGTATTCGGGGCGACTTGTTCGATTAAATTCTCCAAGGTAGTGCCGCAGCATGGACGCAGTCTAATGAGTGAAACAACTAAAAAGATAAACTTTTAAAAAAGGGTAATTGAAAGGTATTGGTATGAGTATTTTTGTAGTAGGAGGGGAGGAGGAGTAATCGTAGTGGTAGCTGGGGGTGGAGGAGCAGATACAATGAGGAGGCGGATAACGTAACTATCATATTTAATATATGTTCTTTTTGCTATTTTCATTCCAGTTTCTAAATGTCTGTTGTTGCCTCTTGTTTGTGTCCCTGTTTAGAATTCCCTCTACCACACGCACACACACACACACACCTATACACACAAATAGTTCTGTTTATTGCTTGATCATTTGTCCAGTAAGAAAGTTAATTAACAATCAATGTTCACATATTGAAGCTAACAACAATTTTAATTTAATAAGTATTTATATTTAGAACATCGTTTACAACAACGGATCACCAACGAGGATTATCTTGTTCAATACGTGGCTAAATTTGTGTAGAAAACATGTTTTTTTCCAGCAATTTGACATGCGGATAAGCAGCTCGACACATGCTCACACACACGCACACACACACACACATTTCTATCTGTATACATAAATATGTGATATCTGTATAAATGTGTGTATTTATGTATAAACTTATATGTACATGGAGACGCACATGCACACACACACATATATATATATATATATATGAATATATGCATATGCATGTGGGCTTCTGTGTATGTAGGTATGCATGGATGTATATATGCATATATATATGTTTGTGTATATGTATATGTATGAATACACACAATGTAAGTGTGCCTGTGTGTGGGTGTATACATGTATGTAAATGTAAGGCGGCTAATTTGTAGGATTAGCAGAGAGCGGATTCATTGCCTTAGTTTTCCTTGCGACTCTTAGTGCGCTGTGTTCAATTTAATCCGAGGGCATTTTTGCCTTTCATCATTTTGGGGTCGATAAAGAAAGTAGTGGTCTAGTATGGCATTCCTTTCTTCTCCCTTTCTGTCTGTCTTTTGGAGAGAAATTGTCTGTGACCAGACCAGGTGAGGGATAAGATAGACAAAGTCTACAAATGCTTACATATGCGCAGCTGGATCATTTACGTTGGCTTCCCCGTCAGAGAGGGCTACAGGACACCCTTCTAGTTTTGTTCCGTAATCTTAAAGCGTAATGAGAAGTTGTATGTCTATCATGAACCCACTCGACAACCATTCATTCAATGTCACGACTCTGCATAGAACAAGGAAACCAATGGTTTTATGTGAAGAGATTCTCCATTATTCAAGCGTGCCACATGGAAGTGTTGGTACTTGTCTCCACTTTAGATGAGAATAAATACATATACGTATAACCTATGTAGTAGATATATAAACAGAGCTAATTTTGCTGTTTCTCCGCAGACTGGAAAAAGAGAAATTATGAAAAGCCTTAATCAACTTGCAAACCAGGTTGGATTCTCATCAGGGGTGTCTCCATCAATTTGACCAATCCCAAAGAAACGAGCAGCGAATCTGTTTAAATACTCAACAATTCCCGTCAATTCAGCCAACTAGTGCTACTAATTTGCATACCGTAACTCAATTTATTTTATGATATACATACATGCATATATATATATATATATATATACACACACACACACACATGCCTAATTACTTTTACATATAACCCTAGCCCAATGACCTTAGTATTTCACCCATTTCACTCACTCATTTTCCTTTCGTCCCCTTTTTCTTCTTACTGATTCCCCTCTCAAACTCGAAATTTTTTCCCTTTTCGTTTCATTCTTTCTTTCTTTCTTTCTTTGACTTCTCTCTCTTTGTTTCTCTCTCATTCTTTTCTATGCTTCTTCCATTGATAGTCTGTAGACTGACATATTTATTATATATCAACGGACGGAGGTCTCAATGCGTAAAATTCCCCAATTATCTTATGAATACACACATACATGTATGTATGTATGTATGTGTGTGTGTGTGTGTGTGTGTGTATATATATATATATATATACACACACTACATGTGAGACTCAAATGTTTGTTTTCATATATAAAGAAAACTTTGCCGATATATCACAATATGCCGTTCAGCCATACGCACAAACACATATGTTTATATGTATACACTCACGCATACAATCACACACACGCGCGAACACACATTATTTTACTACTCGTGGGGTTAAACAAACATTGATGTATAATTCTTTCGCCAAACGCGTACGTTCACGCCTCATGTTTCTCAAGATAATTCTTAAAACATTTCAACAGTGATTATCTCTATTTAAGAAAAAGACCCCCAAGCCACTATCGCAGCCA
>NC_068988.1:97406179-97409873 GCF_001194135.2 Octopus bimaculoides
CCAAGCCACTATCGCAGCCAGCACCACCACAACCCATCGCTATATTATTCTCATCTCCAATATCACAACTAACATTGAAAACCAGCACAATACCTAACCTTCTCTACATTATTAATAACAAGCTAGACAAAAAGTAACCATTATTTAACAGCTAACTATTTTGGCAGAAGTCTAGCAAGTTGAAGAGATGAAGAAGCCATGATATCGACTCCAGTCCTCAACGTCGTCTTCGGCGGCATTTGAATTAAGGACATGTCCGGAAATATACAGCTAACGCATTTTATCCGGGCTGTTAATGATTCTGCCAGCCTGCCGCTTTATTGCCATCGTTAATCATATCGACATTAGCAGCGAATGCGCCCTTTTTAAGTGTCTCAATTGTCCCCTCAGACATTTCAAGTGATCTGTTGGTCTTTTTGCAACAATGCTTTCGTGCACCCAGTGCAAAATTTTGTTCAACCGGGTTCGGCGTCGCGCATGATCACCTCATGTTCTGATATTGATTGGCTATAAAGAAACAAAAGTTCCTGGAGTCATTTCAATGTTGTTGATGTTCTTCAACACCTAGTGCAATAAAGGTTTTCAATGGCAAATACAGCCTTTGTAAAAGTTAATTATATCTCAATCATATTTGAAATGATCTAAATATTTTTTTTTCATTTGCAATGCTATTTTTGCGTACCTACTACATATATAGGTACGCAAGGGGTGACAATTTCAAAACAAAAGCTGTCGTCAGCGAATAAAAATAAAGAACTCAGAGATACGTTAGTGAGTGCATAAACATTTCATCCGCATACTTTGTTTCATCCATGGTTCTTCGAGAACAATATATTTTGTCGGACAAACAATTACGGATTAAATAACCATATTCATAGAAATCTTCCTTTACTAGTTTCAGCTCCAGAGTTGCAGCCATGCTGGAACACCGCCGTTAAAAGTGGTCAGCAAGCCTCTACGGGGAATCGATACCTGCACCTCTCAATTTCCGGTTGAGCGCTCAAACCATTAAGCTAACAGTTTCCACACACATACACACACACGCACACACACATGTATATGTCTGCATATATATATATCACCTAGATTGGTTGTCTCGTGCCGAGTCGGCTCCGCTAACCTCACCATTCGCTCCATTCCCCTCGTGCTCTCGCCATTCTCTTCCACGGTTGTTCCAAATATGTTACTCACATTTTCCCACCCGATTGGAGGTCTTCCGAGTGGTCTCCTCCGCTCGACAGCTGCACCAGTCCACCGGCTGTCTGTGAGCCTTGCGTCATGACCGGTCCATCGTAGCTTTGTGTGGTGCTATTCGGCGGCGACGACGCTCTTTACTCCAGTTCTATCCCTGATCTCCTCGTTCGCCGCGTGATCTCTTAACGAGATATCCGTCATCGATCTTTCTGCGCCGTAAACAGATGTTCTTCTCTCTTCGCCAAGGCCCATTCCTTACATGCGTGAATAGCATTGCAGGCAAGACTCTGCTGTTGAAGAGATTGGAGCGAGTTGTCTAAGTTGGCCTTAAGCACATCCTTCACCAAGTTGAATTCTCTCCTAATTGCTCCTACCCTTCACGGGATCTCATTCTTCATCTCTCGAGTCATAGTCACTTTTTGACGGAGACGCTCATAGCTGCTCACCTCTCCTATTTTATCGCCTCCGTCTCTTTGGCGACCGATCGCTACGCACTCAGACCGTATGTACTTGGTTTTCGTACAGTCGATCCTCAGGCCAACCACCGAACCCCTGAAATCCAGTTCGCCCAGCATGGTCTGCAGCTGATCGATATATATATATATATATATATATATATATATATATATATATATATGTGTGTGTGTGTGTGTATATATATATATATATATGTATATATAATGCTATATAGATATGTGGGTGTGCGGTGTAATTACTTCATGCTCTTATACAGTGTTGTTGATGTTGTATCTAGAGTTTTATCCTGCAGCACATCACAACATCGAAACGGAACAATATTGATGTGTCAGTAATTTATAAAATATGGAATAATTTCTGATTGAAGCAATACGTTTCAGATTTCTTTAGCAGCGAATAATCAGTTTCATCGATTAAATCGAATTCAATACGTTTGAGCGATCCCAGAGTAACGTAAAGCACACTTGACTTATATATAATTTTCAGCATAAAGTATGGAATAAATAAATGTACGCAAGGTATAGCCGTGTGACGAGAAGTTTACTTCCCAACCACATGGTTCCAGGTTCAGTCCCATTATGCACCACCTTGGGCAAGTATCTTCTACTATTCTTCTATAACCACGGGCCGACCAAAGCCTTGTAAGTGGATCTGGCAGACGGAAACGGAAAGAAACCCGTCATGTATATATATATATATGTATATATATATATATGTGTGTGTGTGTGTGTGTGTGTGTTCCCCACTACAGCTTTACAATCGGTGTTGGTGTACTTATGTCCCCGTAAACTAACGGTTTAGCAAAACAGCTAGTTTACGGGGACATAAGCACACCAACAGTGACCGGGCTTAAAAAGTAAGTACTGGGGTCGATTCGTTCGACTAGAACTCTTTAGGGTGGTACCCAGTATGGCTGCATTCTAATGATTGAAACAAGTTAAAAACTAGAATATAAAAGAACTAAACAAATATTGCAAAGTATCAAGCAGTCGAGCGATCTCCCGATTCTGCCAAAATCCTGCACCGTTTTGTCATTCGTGAAATAATGAATAAAAAAAATAAATCTGAAATTATGAATGTAAAATGTGTGTAGAGTTAAGATGTCATTGTTTATCCAGGTTGTGAGGAAATTAGGGGAGGTAAGCAGAGTTGTTTATGTATTTTCGTTCGCCTACTTTTTATCGCTTTCCTTTATTTTCATTGGAGATACGGAAGGGAAAGATTTAATATCATCTGATGGCACCAGCGGCAAAAATTAATCGAGCGACAACGATTTATTAGTTGTATATTTATATTTACATAGACAATATGTGTATGTGTGTCCGAGCGCGCGCGTGTTTTTGATTGTATGAATTTGTGTCTGAAGAAAATAAATGTAAATAGATTTTCGTCGGCGTCGACAATGGTAATTCTTAACGTTCGATCACTTAAATCACGTACTGATCGAATTATGTTGTAAGTAGTTGACACAGCACTGGGGTCGATTTGTTCGATTAAAATTCTGGAAGGCGGCGCCCCAGCATGGCCGCAGTCTAATGTTTGAAACCAGTAAACAGCAAAAAGTAAAAGGTGATATCCATACAGGCATATATACATATATATATACATACATACACACACATATATAGATATATATTTATATATAGACAAATATATGAATATGTTGTTGTCAAAGATATCGGTATGGTTACCACTCATTACGGATGCTAGCGATAAGGAAACGATTGTGTGGTGTGTAACGGATGGCAAGGCAAGAAGATATACGAAGATCATCGCAGCAGCTAACGTGTGTATGTATCGCCAACTGAATTACTACGACAGTTATGTATTGTTTCTCCGGCAAACGTTGTCTGTTGCCCGAATGGACCAGATGAGCATTCTATGGTTATTTTACTCCAGTCAGTGTACCGAAATAATTCCTAAAAACATAGAAGGTGGTTTATTATCATAATAATCTAGAAATAGATTGACTTCAAAATTGAAACATGCAAAATGATTGATGCTTTTAACCTCACTTAGCAAT
>NC_068988.1:97410029-97414231 GCF_001194135.2 Octopus bimaculoides
AGGGGTGTATGAAAAGTTTTGAGCCTTGAAGTCTTGTACCATGTTTTTTGTTTTGTTTTTGAGGCTCAAAACTTTTCATACACCCCTCGTGTGTGTGTGTGTGTATATATATATATATATATCATGCATACACACAACACACACACACACACACATATGAAAGTACACAGAGAGAGAGGAACGTATATATATCTAAAGTGGTCTTCACTGCAACTTGGATGTGCCGAAAGCTTTCTCTCTCCAACACCGCCATCGCCACAGAAGACCCTTTTCCGGCCATATTGTCTTAGTTGTGTATTTGTTATTTCCCTGCATAGATGCAATGTTGTCGTCGCCTGTCAGAAATCAAAGCAGCTGATATTTCTGCCTCTCTATCTTTTGAGGGCTCCTTGTAATTTGTTTCGTTTTGTTTGGGGTTACATTAAAGAAACCACGTGGCCCCCACCTCTCTCTCTCATGTATTTTCTTGCAAAAGACATACTTTGCTACTTTGAGCCATAAAGGGATCAATTAATTTGTTTTCTTTTGTTATTTTTTTAATATTTATTATTTTACAGAGAAGCCATACTTTGGGAGTCGTGAAATGAGTTTTAAAGCAAAAAAAAAAAAAAACCTTAAAGAACGGAAGAATTAAAGAGAGAAAGAAGTGAAAGTAAATTTCAGAGAGCAAGGAAGATGTGTGTTGCGGCTGAGATAATGAAGACAAGAAAAGCCATAAGTGAGACATGTAGAGAAAGAGAGAAACTGAGAGAGATAGAAAACAGTAGATGTGGTTCGAGTTAGACGAGAGTGTGTGCATGTGTGCGTACATACACTCACTCATACACACACGCACATGCACACGTAAACGCGTGCATATGTGTGCGCACACATATATAGTCTCCGATAGTATGCACCGCAATATTTATTTCAAGTCTCTCTGAGTTAAAATCCTAAATCCATTTGTCATCTTTGCCATTCCTCACTTCATTCGAGTTGGTTAGATAAACTACCAATCACCAGTCCAATGCTGATGTAGTCGTTTCTCCCTCCACTGTCACATCCTGGGGTCAAGTGAGGCAGGAGCCATATTGCAATTCTTTCACTCTTCACCCAAAATGTGACTTTGGAAAGAGTAAGTGCAAACACTTACCTGAGCAAATTTATAATATTCAACAAAATTTGCCGTACAATACTGTATTTTTACTGACCATACATCATTAGAATATAACACCTTATTATAGCGATAATAATAATATCAATGATGTTCCATGTTTGTGTCATCTAATGCCGTACTATTCTCTAAGATACACAAGGTTTCCTGTAAGAATTTTTCCATTAGGTAATACAAGACTCCTACATACACATTCGCCCTATCTAAGAAGCCGAATAACGTACGAATTGAGAACACTCGTTAAATATTATAATCTTTAGCTCCTCAAACAAACAGACACAGAACAAACGTTCATACATACAAAATACATATAATACATGCATATGCATATTTTGCACATGTGATCAGAACAAACCTTGCGGGACATTCCCAATAAGTGTCATATGGAGGTTGCGACACTTTCTATATCCACCGCTTCTTTTCATGAATGTACACATACTAATTTAACAGTTAATTATACAGCGTAGTTAGTTAGTTCAAAATTACCGACACGTGTTCCAGCTGCATAGAGTGTGTGCAGTTACGTATGCAACCCACAATATTTTGCCATATACCGTCATTCAGGGTCCTTCCACTAGCGTGGTCCACTTCGAGCCACACGTCAACTGTCCAAGAGATCGCAAACAACATAAGTTGAGGTGCTTGACTCAAGAATACCATGCACCACGCGGTCAAAGACTGAAATTGCCATCTAGTGATCTCGAGAGCAACACCCTAACCGCTGGGCCATACACCCTTCACACACATACACACTACATATATATATATATATATATATATATATATATATATATATGTATGTAGATGACACTGGAAAAACCAAATGTTACGTAATGAATTTCATTAGCCTACAGCTGTTCCTGCTATAAGATGCGGTGGACTCTTAGTTGAGTACCATAGGATCCTATAGCTGCATGAGACCACTTTATTTGGGAAAATTACATTTTCAAAACCTACAGGCGTTGCGAGTGAGAAAATTTATGTTGATCGTTGTGGAAAGTTCGATGCCAAGTAAGAAAAAAGTATGCGAATATACGCATCTGCATAAACTTTCTCACTCATAATGCCAGTGTGTTCTGGAACTTTCTCAAATAAACTGCACTTCCTATTCAAGGCTCTGAGCAAGCTATGTTTATCTTCGTAGTTCACAAAGAGTCCACCACATCTTACAGCAGAAACAGTTGTAAGCTAATGACGGTCATTGCATAACATTTGGTTTTTCCAGTGTCATCTCTTTGTTTTCTATTACCATTCTATACTCATATAATATTGCATTCTGGGACCATACGCATAATGAATTCTACACCAGGTTATTAGTCTCACTATGCTTAAGTGACATATTAATTCCTTCAACTCAGTATACACGCACCACGCATACTCCCACATCCACACAAGCACATTATACCTAAACACAGACAATATATACATACAGACGCAACACTCATTAACACATGCAACACACATAGACAAAGATAACTTTCACCCACACATATACACGATACACATATACACCTGTACACACACCACATGAAAAAGCAGACATCAGCTGCTACACACACCCACATACACTCACACACGTCAGTCACTCGCCCCAATTCACACTTACACACCTACACACCATTCTCACATGCACACCTCTTGTTGGGATCACTAGCACTACTATTATCTCCCTTTCTTATAACCGCTTTTTTCCAATCCTTCGCCATGCTGGACCGCCGAACTCTACACGTTTTTTTCATTCTCTCTCTATTTTTTATTTCCTCTTCTTTTCTGTTGAAGAACATAAGCTCGAACCGCAGACGACTTTCATTTTTCCCCAGCGACAAACTAATACACTTGTCTGTTGTTCATACACCTCTATTCGTCTTTTGCTTTTCTATAAATTTCAACTATATATGTAGAGAGAGAGGAGGGGGGAGAGGAGAAAAGAAGTGGGGGAGACAGCGACACATATATCATTAAGGCATGGATAGTTTTTGATAGATACATAAACAGACAGAATTTTCCCATTTCTCCCATTTTAGCACGTCAACAATAAAAATAAAAAGTGAAAGAGAGAAAAATGGAAGAAAGGCGGCGAAGAAGACAGGCCTAAGAAATCAACGAGTTGAACTTTAAAAGAAGACGACCAACTCCAAAGAGACAACAAACGAACAGTTGCAGGCTGCTTGTATAGCTTCACACATTAAGATATACAGCAAACAGAACTTCATTCATTTCTCTCTTACCTTTTGTATCATGATGATGTTTGTTTTACGTTTCAAGTCTTGATCCTCCTCCAGCAATCCTATAAACTCTTCACAAAAATCTGCATGTTTTATTGTAATCCGCAAAATTGTCTTTCAGTTTTCGCGAATTTTATTTTATACATCTATGAATTTATTTTAGCTATTGTTTAAGTTTACTTGTTTTGTGCTTGGTTCTAGTTTGGGGGGGAGGGGGGAAAGCTCGACGTCTGAGTGTGTTTTGTTTATTGTCTTAAAGTTGATAATTTTTGAAATTTTTCTTTTTTCTTTGGATTCGTGGCATTTTATTGTTTTATTTAAGCGCGTATTTATATGTGTATATGTTTATGTATAGAAAGAGCACAAAAGTATGTAACAATTTTTAGTCTAAATTTATGCACTAAAGGGAAACTTCGCATTTTGTTTATACGCATATGTGCGCGCACATACACACACACACAAACACATGTTTCTCAACATACTGTGTGTACAAATACATACATATTTATATATATGCCTCCATATATAATCATACACATATATGTATGTAATTATATCTAATATATATATATATATATATATATATATATATAGGTGCAGGAGTGGCTCTGGTAAGTAGCTTGCTTACCAACCACATGGTTCCGGGTTCCATCCTACTGCGTGGCACCTTGGGCAAGTGCCTTCTACTATATCCTCGGGTCGACCAAAGCGTTGTGAGTGGATTTGGTAGACAGAAACTGAAAGAAGCCAGTCGTATATATATATATATATATTTATGTGTGTATATATATATTTGTGTGCGTGTGTGTGTGCGTGTGCGTGTG
>NC_068988.1:97414947-97423164 GCF_001194135.2 Octopus bimaculoides
GAAAACATGCAATGTATTTTCATATATTTTTTATTGCATAATTTTTAAATATACTTCCTGTTTTATCCTTAGTCTCAAATTCCTCACACGTCGTGGGTTGTCAATTTCAATTTCTAAATTCTCCTCTTCGCGATGACAATATGGTTGGAAAAATTGGTGTAGTAAGTCTGGAATGACAAACAAATAATCAATATGTTTACAGATAATTGTATCTTTTTGTGTGACTTCCACTGGTTTTGCCCGTTTTACGTTTTTGTTGCTTCGCTAAATTCCCTTCGAGAATTATTCGGTCTTAGTAGACACATGACATGTGATCTTCTTCTAGCACATTAGCAGTCCACCTAGTGGCCTCCTTTATATATATTCTTATATAAACATATACATATATATACTTAGGTCCTGGTATGACATAAAGTTAGTGTATTTCTAAGGAAGCACTAAACCTGAGTTCTGGGCTATCTTCGTTGTCGAATTCCAGACTAATACCTAAATTTTAAAAGTAGAAAATCCTAGTTTCCCAACGACAAAACCGTTGTGTGAGTGTAACGAAGAGTAAACTGTAGTCCAAATAACTTTTCGATTCTTCCCGATATAGGCAAAAAAAGAAAGAAAAAAGAAAGAAACAAAAAGCAATATCTGGAAGACGCACAATGTGAGAGCGCACTTTTGATGCATGTTTGATGAAGTGGCACTCCAATGTCTTAAACTTCAAACAATACGTAAACTTTCACTTCGAATATTGCGTACAGAAACAATTGTAACGGATCATTAAAAGTGTGTTAAAAGATTTCTTTCTCCTATTATTTGGATTATATATATATATATATATATATATATATATATATATATAATTACATAAGTATGTGTGACAGCAACATAGCGTTAAATCATAAGATTGCAGATAGCAATAACAGGTACAGACACAACATATGTGCAACAGTAATACAATTCTTTTCAGAGTTTTCGCTAGGTTACTGCAATGGTGTGTGTGTGTGTGTGTGTGTGTGTGTAAGCAGTGCAGAGCAACTCGTTGCACTCTGAACTATATTTTGACCGGAAGTCCTCGGGCACCGGGAGAAGGCCGATACAAGTGGACACATGACAAGATTCTTGCAGAAATTGGCGAGTGGACTGATCTGCAAAGGGTGAAAGATAAGCCCCAGCCGCCGCCACCAGAGGATATCAAAGTCGTAGAGCAACGTGGAAAAGTTCTCGAGGCGAAGATGGAAAGAGACACATTGCTTGATTTGTGTTTAGTCTGAGACTGAATGATGCAAGTGGACCTTAGAGCAGAATTGTCTTTCCAGGAGAGAGAGAGGCAACATTTCTCCGACCAGACATATTCCTGTTGCTCAAGAATACAAAAACAGTTATCGCGGTCGAGCTCACGATGCCTTGGCTCGATAAAGAAATCGAAATATCAGGACTTAGTCGACGAGGCCCTTATCAAGGGTTGGCACAGGGCCTCATTCCTCATTGAAGTCGGCCGCCGCGGTTTTCTGCCTCGGTCAGTGTGCTATTTACTGCAGAAGATAGGAACCCAAACAACTGAAGAAAACCATCGAGTCACGGTAGCTGAAACTGGATCAAAATGGCTATGGTTGATAAAAGTCCACAAGTGGTACTCTTCAGTTGGCGAAGACTAGTTCAGTCCTTGCTGCATAACTCAGAGGAAGCTCACAGGATAAGGGGAGAAAAGCTTGTAAGCCTGAGATGTCTGCTGATAAAACAGGGTTTCCAGCTTTGCAATAAGATTAGAAGGGCTTGAAAAACCCCTGAGTAGATCCTGGTGTTTCTGCGAGCGACAAAGCATCATTAATATTTATTTTACCTTTTCATACAGACATTTATATAAATATACATATATACATATACACAAACAGACATACATACGTGTGTGGGGAGGGGGTGCGAATTTATCAATAATCAATATACGGTCAGTGACTGATTTTAATTTGATGATGTTGTAAATGAATGATCTGTGAATTGGTAAATATATATATATATATATATATATATATAAATATATATTATGTATGTATGTATGAATTCTACTTCTAGGTGGAATATTGTTACAATAATGTTCGTTATATTCAAAGAAAGGAAGAATTTCCATTTGATAAATGTGATGAGAACAGCAGAGGGTGAGTATATGTATGTATGTGAGAATGTATGTAGAAAGGTCAAGATTTCATGCCATCAGACTAGATAATTGCGTCAGAAGAATAGAATACAGTGAATAGACTGTTCAAGACAAAATCAATATGAAAACTCATCTACAACAATAAAAGAAGAAAATATAAAAGACGGCAGAATGATGAGGTAAGCAGATCGACAACCAGGCTGACTGTCTGACAGATTCAAATGGATAGATAGATAGATAGATAGTTAGATAGACAGTCAGGCAGACTCTAACGCATGCTCACAAATGGATACTGAGACAGACATACTGACAAACTGGCAAACAAGCTCATGGAGAGAGAGCGGGGAGAGAAGAATGAAGTAAAGCAATCAGATAGTAATGAGATATGTAAAATGAATGAGACGGAGAGTAAGTTAGTTATAATTCGAGATAAGGGAGAGATAGAGGGTCAGTTCTAAAAGATGGAATTAGAGTAAGGAAGATTAAAAGGCGGCTTCTATAGAGATGATGGGAAATGTAAACGATAAATATGTTGACTCTAGAAAGAAACAAGTGAAGTTAATAGACAGGTATGGAGAAAAGGGAAGAAAATGTGAGATTAAGTTGAGTATGATGAAGATAGAAATATTGGTAATATTCGAGAAAGAATAAAATGTAGATGAAACAAATAACATAAACTGAGAGATGTAATCAATTGATGATAATTAGAAAAACAGTGATCCACAATTGAGTAACAGAGAAGTAAAAACGTAGAAATTTCAGGAGGAAGACAAAAGGACCAACCAGTAAATGACAGTGAAGTAAGAGAGCAAGAAAAAGGGAGTGAGTCAAATGTTTACAAGAAAGCAGAAAAATAGGTAGATCAATCGATAGATTAGGTGAGGGATTTCAAGACGAAGCAGACAGATAAGTAGCTAGGTAGGTACATAGGCAGACAGATTGGCCGATAGACAGACGGAAAAACTGACAGATACATAGATAGATAGATAGATAGACAGCATCGCAGCCAGATTGGCAGTCATATAGGTAGGTAGATGGAAAGATAGATAGACGACAGACAAGCAAGCAGATAGCTAGGTAGATAGATAGATATAGACCAAAAAGAAAGGCAATGAGAGAGGCTGACAGATATGTGAGTGAATGTGTAGGTCGGTAGGTTGACAGAGAAAAAGAGTCATGCATATATTTAGATATTTCTTTGATTTAATGTTAATGTGTGATTACGAGTTTGTGTATCTGCGCCCGCATATATGCACGTATATGTGTTTATTAATGTGTATAAATATGCGACTGTATGTATGTGTGTGTGTGTGTGTGTCTGTGCGTGTGCATGCGAGCACACCTCCACGCCTGGCCACTTGTGTTCTCTTGTGAGTATATGGGAATAAGTATGCGTGTACCTACATGCGCGTTTGTGTAATTGTGTTCATGTTTATGTATGTGTGCGGAATGTTTGTGAGGGGATATATATGTGTGTATACGTCCATGTGTATTTGTATGTGTGTGTATAAGTGCGTGCGCTATTTAGTACTGATTTTACGAGTGCTATTATTTATTACGATCGCCTGTTTTTCATTGTTATGATAATTTGGTGCGATAAGACCACAAGGACAGCGACGGCGGAGAAGAAGAAGAAGAAGAAGAAGAAGAAGAAGAAGAAAGGGAAGAATTATATTGAGGTTGAGATGCTAAGGTGGTCGGCTTTTGTGCGTTTTATATGTTGTAAACTTTGGCCACAAGTGTGCCCGAGATAAAGACCAAGACAGGCATCAGTTTTATCCAACAAACATTAAACAACACAGCATCATTTGATGTTAGCGTTGTTCAATAAGATGGAACATGGCGAAACAAAAAGACCAGATGATGATAATACTAATGGGAATATACATACATACTACACACACACTCACACACACACACACACACACACGTTTATCGATCTCATTGTTACAAGCAATAGCCATCGGATTTATTGTTGTTGTTATTATTAGTATTATTTTAATCATCATTATAATTTCATGATGAAAGTTAATGATGTCGAAGATGGCAGCGACGATAATGAGAAACCCCTCGTCGACGATGGTTTGAGAGAGGAGGGGGTGAAGGAGGAGGAGGTGAAGGAGGAGGGGGTGAAGGAGGAGGGGTAGAAATAACTCGATGATGACGAGACGACGACAGCGATGATGCTGCTGCTGATGATGAGGGTTAGGAAAACTGGCTAAATATTTCGATATTGTTCACAAGGGTTAATACTGTTAATGACAATAGAAATAATTGTTTTAATTGTTGCTGTTGTTTTACAACACGTCGGGCTCCGATTGGACAGAAGATTTGTGACCAAACGCATTACAACCAGCATATTCTACCCATCTCTCGGTAGTAACTTAATGAAGACTATAAACATTATGCAATGTAACCTTTTATTTCTTTGAGATGGCAAAGTGTGTTTTAAGGCTGTGGCTGTTGTTTCTAGGAGCGTATGTTCTCTTGTTTAAGTCACGCTCGTAATCGCTCCTCCTTTTAACATCTAGCTCAGTATTCAGCCATCTTCAAGTTCCCCGAAGCTGCGCATATATACCTGGCTTTGGTCTCCAATTCTCGAGGGCGTGCTAGAAGACCCATGACAGACTATGCAGGGGCTTAGACTGTCGTGTGTTTATAGACCTCGTGGATTATATCCCTCTCCAGTTCTGGTCAGAGCAGAAGTTTTTTCCAGATAGAAAGAGAAAAATGGACCTTACTACATGACTGGTACCTATGCTGGTCACTTGGTATGATCGTTACTTTAAATAACGGTCTTACCTTATTTATAAAACATTTATATATATATGCATAATTGCCCATGGTTATATGGCGTAGTGGTTAAGAGCGCGGGCTACTAACCTCAAGATTCCAAGTTCTATTCCAAGCAGTGACCTGAATAATAATAATAATATCGAAAAATACTTTAGGAATGAGAACCCAGGTTCGAAATTACCCCAAGACACCTGATGAAGGCTGGAGGGTATATCAGCCGAAACGTTGTGTTAACAAGAAATAAGATGAGGACAAATATCCGTCAAATGTAAATAATATAAACAATTCCCCATCTCTTAAATATAGGCCTGAAAAATTTTTTAGTCTTTTATTCTTTTACACATTTCAGTCATTTGACTAAGGCCTTGCTGGAGCACCATATATATATTTGCATATTTTAGTAATCACCAGGGATCTTTCCTCGGCGTAAAGACAGAAAGAATTGGTGCGATCCGAAGATGAATTGATTGCAATTTCTGTCTAATTGTGTGGATTCTAAATGATCTCCACTCAGTCACAGCATCATTGCGTTTCCATGTGAACACGTGACAATGCAGATGCTCTCTCATGGATTTGTGTCCGCATGAAGGTACTTAACTTTACTGGAATGACTTCTCCACATGCGTCTTCAGGACAAAGGTGAATGAACTCAGCAAGACAAAGCACCAATTATAGGGGTCTATCAATTATATACCAGTCATATATTGGGTAATTTCAAACAGAGTATTCTCCTAGCCTTACTCAGCACCTAGTTTTCGACTGAGAGTAGAAGAAACAGGAGAATTCTTGTTTGACACGATTATACGATAGTATTGTTGCTGTTGGAAGAAATCGATATTTCTAGTTTCTCTTCCTGATTATTTCGTTCGTTTCTAGGGTTTCATGTTCGATCAATTTGTTTTCTTAATACCCATTCCCACACACAATCACATACAGACAAACACACACATATATATATATATATATATATATATATTATATGCGTGAATGTATTTTGTGCTTATTTTAATTTATATTTTGTGATTCCGCATTTATTTTGTATTTCCTTTCTGATTCTGTTAGAAAGAAAAGGATGTCGCCAAAATATTTCAAGAAAAATATAGAAAAACAAATATAAAAGTAAAAAAGTTAATGAATTCAAAATACTTCTCGTCGCCAACACCTACACACATACATTCACTACATATATATATATATATATATATATATATATATATATATATATATATATATATATATACACACACACACACACACAACGGTTAAGAGTAGATATTAGACTTTGATCTTAGCCGTGATGTGATCAATAAGTATCCGGACTATTACCATAGTAACGGAGCTAAAGCACGCAGTGTAAAGCCGCTTGGCACAGATTGAGTTTGAAATCTGTTGTTCACAGACACTAAGTTTTAACGTTCTCGCTCATTTCCGCTGTTTACAGCAGTGCTTGGAAGGAACGTGTGTAGCGTGTGATCGTCGCATTGACCATGACAGAGAAAGTTGTCATTGCGAAACCTGCTCAGAGGCAGAAAGTGTATAGAGAGGAGTGTATGAGACGCACACGAGAGTACGAGTGGTTCAGACGTTTCCAAGATGGCCGACAAATGTCAATATTGACGAACGTTCTGGGAGACCCGCAACCAGCAGTGCTGAGAAAAATCGCAGATGCGCATGCAGCTGTGAAGAGAAATCATCGAATCACCATCCGTGAGTTATCAGAGGATGTGCAGATTAGTTACGGTTCAGTTCAGTCCATTATCACTGAAAAATTGGGTACGAGACGCGTGTCTGCCAAGTTTGTGCCAAAACCGCTACACACGTTCCTTCCAAGCACTTCTGTAAACAGCGGAAGTGAGCTAAAACGCTAAAACTTAGTGCACATGCACAGCAGAGTTTAAGGTCAATCTGTGGTACTTGGTTGATATTTCCTGTTCCTGGATTGCAAACGTATACCCTTCAAATTGGGAGGTAGTAATCCGGATATTGGTCCATGAGAAACTGCTTTGATGATCGACGTTACTCTCATCTCGGACCCTTCTGCTAACATATCCATGCATAGTCTTCTGCTCAAATAGGCTCCTCCTTTCATCTGATGAGGTAGAGTCGTATATATGTATGCATGCATGCATGCAAGTGTGTATATATGCACACGCACACACACACACACACACACACACACACACACACACACACACACACACACACACACACACACACACACACACACACACACACACACAAATATATATAATTTTTTTACAAATAAGGTAAGACCGTTATTTAAAAGAACGATCATATCAAGTGACCAGCATAGGAAGAAGAACCTTAGTCAATAATTATAAGTAAAAATAAAATCTCTATAAACATACTTTCCCTGCGTATTCGTTGATCAGTATAACGGGAGTGCGTGCGAAACGAAGTGATGAGAAAAATTGTCATGAGCAGTTTGCTGGATGTGGTGACTAAGCGGTGGGTACGGTTTATAAGCCATGTGCTTCGATTACCGTGGGAGAGATGTGCTACCATCGTAACAGAGTGGATGCCGGAAGCAGGAAAAAGAGCGAATGAAAGACCAATGAAGAGGTGGAGCAGTAAGTTCCGGGCGACAAGATAACGATGGCAGTTGGCCCGAGTGGAACTAAGAGGAAAGCGAGCAATCCAGATGTCTGGAGGAAGCTCGCTGCTCGTTGCGCCGATAGATTTGAAAAATCTAAGAGCTAGGAGATACGGAGCCCTTTGCTTGCGATCAAACCTTCAGCGAAAAGTTTCTATTTTTCTATTATTCTCCTATTCATGGGAAGGCTTTTTATCTCGAATCCTCTTCTGATATATAAAAATGAATTACTTCAGCTAATTGATCCTGAATATATTTGCATGTGAGTTACGTAAGCTGACTTGCACTTATCTTTTCATAGAATTTACTATAGTCAGCTGACTATATATTTTGATATGGATTAGGTAACAGATATCATGATATACATACCTATTCAAGTTTTATATATTAATAGATAACATTATGTAGTTGTTGTCCATGGTATATATTTTATAGTTTTGTATGAGATACAATAACAATATTATGTGACTACGTCCATCTCAGACAATATAAACAAGTTTATCAACAACGAGTTTGGTACATTTTCGAAGTCGCTCCCCACCCCTTTCTAATATCCTCATAAATAACAAAGTCGAGTTGTTACGTAACCAAAGATGATAAGAAAAATTCAAAGCATTGAATTAACATTCTAATCGATCCTTTCAGATCTTATCCATTATATGTG
>NC_068988.1:97423200-97429129 GCF_001194135.2 Octopus bimaculoides
GGGGGGGGGGGTATGTGAGTGCGTGTATGATGTGTTTATGTACGTGTATGTAAACTCTGTGAAGGCGCGTGGCGTAGTGTTTAGGGTGTTGCACGCATGATCGTAAGATCACCGTTTCGATACCCGGACTGCGCCGTGCGTTGTATTTTTCAACAAAACACTTTATTTCACGTTGCTCCAGTCCACTCAGCTGCAAAGGCGTACACCCCTGCAACAGACTGGCGTCCCGTTCAGAGGTGGCGTTGTGATCTCGATCACTCGTACACCATGGAAACCGGGTAACTGGCCCTGCACGTCCTGGGACTCGAGACAGGAAATGGCTTATACAAGCACCTCTTCCATATGTATATATTATATATGTCTATACCTAAACACACACACCCAAATAAATTTATATGCATGTATTTATGCATATATATATATATATATACTTTATTAAAAAGCAGTAAAATATCACAAAAACTATTAGTCAGGTTCACGTTCCCGTTCGTCGGACAGTTTTGTTTAGAATCTAAACAAAACTGTCCGACGAACGGGAACGTGGAACTCCGAGGAACAGTTTTTGTGATATTTTTGCTGCTTTTTAATAAAGAATATTACTCTACCTCCGCTATTCAAGTACTATTTTTTCCACCTTGTTTCGCATTTATGTGATTACCTTGGTATATATATATATATATATATATATATATATATATATATATATATATATATATATATATATATATATATAGATAGATAAGTATATGCATATAGATGCACATATGCACACCGGTATATAATGGAATGGTTAAGAAGGTCGCTTGGCAAACGCGCGGTCATGAGTTCTATCACAGTACATGGTATGTTTGGTTAGTGGCATTTACCTTAGCCTTGCTACAACGAACCCGGTTTGGCAGAAACTCCACTGAAGCCCGTCGGATATGTCATATCAGCAAGGCAAGGTACACTTTTGTCACACACTCCCACTTACTGATTCAGTTTTAGGATTTCATGAAGTATATTAGTAGCTACAGTATACTCAGCCACTTACAGACTAAGTCGATAAGCAACTAATATATATATATATAACTAGTGTCTGTTTGTGTGTGTACAAAATGAACTTCTTTCAGTTAACGTCTACCAAATCCACTCAAAACTTTTGGTCGGCCCAGGGCTTAGCAGCAGAAGACACTTGCTCAAGGTGCCGCGCAGTTGGACTGAACCCAAAACCACAAGTTTTAGTAAGCGAATTTCTTAACCACACACCCACGCCTGCGCTTACACAGCCACATCTGCGTGTGGTGTGTGTATCTGTGTGTATCTGTGTGTATCTGTGTGTATGTCTGTGTGTATGTCTGTATACGCTAACAATGTATGTCACCCTGCAGTTTTTAATTATCAGCAACATAAAATCAACATCCTGTCTGAACACAGAGCTTATGTAAACCCCGTTCGAATGGCACATTTCATCACATAAATCAATAGCGTTGATATATGACTCCTTCAACAAATATAGCTTTAATAGAATAATATCCTTATATATATATATTTATATTTTCTGTACCTTTTGTGTATTGCTTAGCTGGGGGTTCAGTTTGTTTGGATAATTCTCTGAGTTTTGTCATTTCTTCAAATTTTTTAATGGTTTCAAGTACGATTTCATTGTTTCTGCTGGTCATTATCTTTTAATGTATCGATATCTTCGTACTTTGCGACGTGTGTGATTTCAACCTCAACCACACACACACACGCAAATATAAATATATACATACATACGTGTATATGTGTTGATGTGTACGTATACTTTAATGTATGCAAGTGTGTGTGTGTATATTTGCTTATACCGCTGCTTGATATACAATATTTTTGGACACTTATGAATGCACTCATAGACACTACAGACAAGTTTCTACAAGATCAACAAATAATTTTTGTTGCTACCTTGCGGAAGAGGGGGAGACTGGTAGAATCACTGAGATATTGGACTTGTTGCCTTGGTATCTTTGGTTTGTTTTCTGAAGTTCCGAGTTCAAATTCTATTGAGGACAGTTTTATTTCTTTTCTTCTTGGAATCAGTTAAATGAAAAATCACTCAAGCGCTGTTGAAGGTTTCTTCGCTGAAAATGCTTGTCCTTGTGTGTCATTTAGCAATTATTATGATAATAATTTAGTTTGACTCGGGTTCAGTCTTATTCCTGGTAGGATTTATGAGGGTAGCAGGTTACTACCTGTAACCTTAGGTATCCCCAAGTTTTCAGTAGTCTTTCAAGTCCTTAGAACCCTTCTTATAATCCTTGCTGTCCCTGAGAGACATTTTCTGAAGGAGCTCTACTGGCCATTCTATTTCAAACTCCTACAATCATTTGTCTATATCTTTAGTTACTGTTTCCAACGCACCAATAATTATAGGCCCAACCTTTGCAGTTTTCATACTCCAAATTTTTCCTATTTCAAATTCTAAGGGATTGTGATTTTTTTCTTTTTGGCTTTTCGTCCTCTTTCTTTACGATCCCGGAATCGAACGGACATGATGGGTCGATTAGTAAGCAACTTCACTTTCCTATATCTACAATGCTTATGTTCGGTCTATCATTTTCTAACTTCTTGTCCGTTTTAATAGAAAATTCCTACAAAATTTTACATTTCTCCGATTCTAGTATTTCTTCGCTTTGATGATTGTACCAAATGATTCCAGCCTCAAAACCCCGTTTCTGACAAAGTTTCAAGAGTAAAACTTTTACAACTTCGTCGTTCCTCCTCATTATTATTATTATTATTATTATTATTATTATTATTATTCCGCCGAGGTCGACTTGCATCCTTTCGACGTCGATAAATTAGGTACCAATGAAACACTGGGGTCGATATTATCGACTAGTCCCCTCCCCACAAATTTGAGGCCTTGTGCCTCCAGTAGAAGAGATTATTATTATTATTATTATTATTAAAGCGGCACCAGCGCACGTTCAGGTTGACATACTTGCAGAAATATCTAAATCACCGCAAAGGTGTCAGGGACGGTGATGAAAACGAGGGTGTATTGGTGTCGGTGTCTTTCGTACGACCCGTGTTTCTGCAACTCGTTTCCGCGACCAAGCTGTAGTCAGGGGTCAAACAAAGAATAGGATTTTGGCCTTTATCCACTCGAATGTTGCCAGGCGCTCACAGCATTCTACCAACCGAACAAAGCCGTTAGCAGGAAAATAACTCAAGATTTCTATACGGTGGGATTAGTTGAGGGTATAATGACAGTATGAGTGGTTTCTTTTGAGGATTTCAGCTCGAATACTATGGATAATTTCCAAAAATCTTTGGCATGGCTGGGGGCTACAGGAGGGAATTACCTATCCGAGACAAGCTCTTTAAGTAATGGAAGCGCCAACAACCTGCCCCAGGTGCATGCAAGATGACTAAACGGTCGCACCCGCAGTCGTTCAGTGTCCGCACATTAGCGATTTGTGAGATTGTGTTGAGCAGCTGCTGTCTCGTTTAAGACGAGTCGAGCTGTCCACCAAGCATACAGTGAAGATCGAAGGCACCATCTTCTTTTAGCAGAGAAGGGAGGCAGATTTTTCTCTGCTTAGTGGCTGTGACAAAAGAGGTTGTGTTGTGGGTCCGTCTCAAAGATTTGAACACAGGATCTTTCCTATCTGGCCAAGCTCTCAATTTCTTCAAATATCTTTTGAACAGGAAAGCGAGGATAGGAGAGCGTTTGTCAAAAGGTGGACGGGAATGGCAAGACTGGTGAGGCTGAATGGACATACTCTGTGTAAGATGTTTTAAGGAGGAAGAAAGATAAAGCAAGGTGGCACTTGCCATGTTTTGGAGATGGCAGAGGAGCAATCCGAGACCTTTTGTCTGAAGTTTTTTCCTGAATTACCCAAAACGGACGGCCCCACTCCGAGGGATTCTATTTATTATTCTCAATTCTATTTTTTTATATCTTTTGTTATATCTTTAATGTGTACATGTATGCATGCACGTTTATATGTTTGTGTGTGCAAATATATAAGAAATATATATAGAGAGAGAGATGGGGAAAGAACGAATTAAAACTGATTGATAGTAAAAAAATACGGCGGATATGTTAAATCTGTGTGCGTGTGTACGGTTGAGTACGTAAGTAGAGAGAAAGAAAGATATACATAACGATGTGTGTGTGAGTATTGAAATATAGATAGATAGATAGATAGATAGATAGACTGAACAGATTCATTAAAAATCGTTAATCACTTGAATAAAATCTCGTCCATTCCAAACAGCTCCCAGGTGTCACCAAATCCTCAATGACTTCTTTTTTAATTTTAAACCATCGATTTGTTTATTTGTATCTTTTCTATAACTAAAATAACGTTAATTAATTGAAATTCTTATAAAGATTTAAATGGAATGGAAACACAAATTCAAACTATAGAATTAGAAGAAAGCAAACATTTTCAGAATACGTAAATGAAGATAAACAGTGAAAAGAAACACAAGAATAACATGAAGTAAACAAGAAATGAGCCGAAAGCAAAAGTGGAGAACAAGTATTTAGTTAGAGATTTTTGTTGCCTTATTTTTTACTCTAGAAACTTACTCAGGCCACAATGTGATACTTTATAAATCAATGAGTTGCTTCACACACACACGTGCATATAAATATATATGTATATATTACAATATGCGTACATTGATTTGTATGTCTGTATATAAACAAATAACAAGAGATTGATAGTGGTTCACTCACTACGGCTGATGTAGAACTCAATACACGTATGGTCCAGAACACAATGTTAGATGAGTAAAGAGTGGTAATAAGAACAAAGAGACGACACCGAAAAAAAAACAAATCTTCTGCAATGAACTTCCTTAGCTTACAGCTGTTTCTGCTATGTGCTGGACTCTTAGTTGAGTACCTGGATAACATCCTATAACTTCATCAGAACCTTGACTATGAAGTGCACTTTATTTGGGAAAGTTACATTTTCATAACATAGCTCACCATCTCGTTTGTGTGAGAGTGTTTGTTTGTACTTTTCATATACACCCTTGTACATACGCATGTACATATATTTACATGCATATGTGCATACATATATATATATATATTACAAACAAAAATAAGAGGAATGACCAGCAAAAGTGGACTCCTATATGCTAGAAATAGATGCTGAATCATCTAACCACGAAAAAAATATATGGTTGGACGTCCTGTGTCTAGTTCTGGAAATTACATCGCATATCGACAGTCTACGCTGACGATCCTGCAGATATTTATTTATGTAAATTTTAACAGGTGAAACCATGGTACGTAGGTTAATCGATTTTATTTAGTATTTTTTCATTTGTCTTGCCCTTTTACAGTCTGTTGTGTCGCTGAATTTTTACTGAGAACATATATTTTTTTCGTTGTTAGATGATTCGGCATCTATTTCTAGCATATAGGAGTCCACTTTTGCTGGTCATCCCTCTTATTTTTGTCTGTAATATAATTTTAATGTTCGGATTTTTTTTAATATGCTAGACCCCTGGTTCAAATTGATTAATATCAGTTTCTACCCTCATAAATAAATTTTTATACAATAATGTTTCTCAAACCGGAAAATTAGCTACAAAAATTTATTAACTGCTGAATTATTTCCGGACTTAGCGCGCCAGATTGAAGACATTTAAAAGGATACACTGAATGTAATTTGTAGAACTCTACACGTGCTCCCTTTCGGTTGGAAGTCCTGTGTCTAGTTCTGGAAATTACATCGCATATCGACAGTCTACGCTGACGATCCTGCAGATATTTACTTATGTAAATTTTAACAGGTGAAACCATGGTACGTAGGTTAATCGTTTTTATTTAGTATTTTTTCATTTGTCTTTCCTTTTTACAGTCTGTTGTGTCGCTGAATTTTTACTGAGAACATATATTTTTTTCGTGGTTAGATGATTCGGCATCTATTTCTAGCATATA
>NC_068988.1:97429351-97430485 GCF_001194135.2 Octopus bimaculoides
CCTGTAATCCAAGAGGGGCGAGCTTTGTAACATTCTGTGCCACGCTGAATCTCCGCTGAAACTACGTTAAGGGTCCGTTAGTTTGTGGAGTGCTCAACCACTTGCAGTTCGTTTCCCTAAAACAAACTCCTAACGCTCACACACACACAGACGGTGTCTTACAATGATTTTTCGCTCCAATAAAATCTGATGGTTTAAGTGAAACCATAAAAGCATCAATTGATTCTTCTTCTCCTTCTTTCTGCCCTCCTTCTCCCCCCCCTCTTTTTTTCTCGCTGTTCTCCTCCTCTTCCTCCTCCTCCTTTCCCCACTGAATATCTTCTCACTCACGTCCTCCGTCTTTGCTGACTTATAAGAGGAAGCCGACAATTTGGTTCCTATTAAGTAAATTGCTCTACAGTTTGCTAAATTGACAGCCTTGAAGTGGCAGAGAGAGGGAGAGTGGGGGGAGAGCGAGAGACGAAGATGGAGAGGAATCCAAGATGTTTGAAGGATTAAGCAAACGCGATTATCGACTTCTACCTTTGGCCATAAACGAACGTTGATCAATTTACTCGACATACACCAAAGTTAATAATAATGGTTTCAAACATTGGCACTATTACAGGATTTCTTATGGAAACGGTAAAGTTGAATTAATCGATCCCTCTCTACGTGACTTGTTCTTAATTTACCGACCCCCGGACGGATATAACGCAAATTATAACTCGGCAGGAATTAAACCAAAAATAGAGGTGGGGGGGCGACTCTTTTATAGGAATGAATTTTGAGGGTCCATTTTATAAGCCTGTATTAGTCCGGGGTCGACGGCTAACTCAAGGGATACATCTGGCGGCACATACTTCAACTACGTCACTGAAATGCCGGGAGCCCTTATCTGGGACTCGATTGTTGACGCTAACCCTTCGTCGTTTTACTAATCGTCGAAAAACTCGACCCCAATACGTTTTAAGTCTGGGTCTTATTCTGTTGGCCTCTATTGATGAGCTGACAAGTTATGGAGACGTAAACAAATCAACACTGATTGTCAGACCCCCAAAATACACACATATAGTTACATGCATATGTATGTGTGTGTGTGTGTGTGTGTGTGTGTGTGTGTGTATGTATATATATATATATATATATATATAT
>NC_068988.1:97430842-97431780 GCF_001194135.2 Octopus bimaculoides
TATATATATATATATATATATATATATATATATATGCACACACACACACATATACATGCATCCATCCCACGCATCTATGTTTGCGTGTACAGTTGTGTAAAATAATTATGATTATTCAAAGCGTAATCCTAAACTGTTTTCCCAGAGAGAGAAAGAGAGAGTGAGAGATAGAGACAGACAGACATACAGAGGTGATGGATTTTCTGTCGTTCTCGACGATGAGGATTCTGTTCTTGTTGGACCGTGTAATCTCTTACCTTTGAAATTAACGTGAAAGTAGCTGAGAATTCCAAAGGCTCTTGTATTCTTGACTCTGGTCTCAAGCCAAATCAGTGTTGTAAGACTAGAGTTTTCAATTACACGTACAATGCAGAGAAAAGAATCGATTCCAGGACCAGGGTGGGTATTTTGTCGAATTGGAAATGAATGAAAGCAAAACTGATCAGTAGAAGATTTGAACTATGAGCGCAGAAACGAATATTGAAGTTCTTTCTTATCCGGTCTGCTAAAATTATGCTACTTCACCAATTAAGGAAGGCTTGAACGTGTGGAATAATACCATAGAGTTCTTGCATTAACCAAATTTGAAAGAAATCGTTCTCGTCAGATGACCGCATAGACTTCAAGTATAAGGCGATAACCATTTTTAAAACCTGTTTACATCAATAATGGAAGTCAAAATATTTACATTGTTTCTTTTGTCTTATTTGTGGTAGAATGAATATAGAAAATAATGCATACCACGTCAAGCCTACTAAAGTTTAGAGGGTAGTAGAGGAAATAGTGTGGGGCTGGGTTATCTATCTATCTATCTATCTATCTATCTATCTATCTATCTATAATGTAAATATATATATATCTATATATATATAATGTAAATATATATATATCTATATATATATAATGTAAATATATATATATATATATATATATATAAT
>NC_068988.1:97434925-97435715 GCF_001194135.2 Octopus bimaculoides
ATATATATATATATATATATATATAATGTAAATATATATATATATATATATATATAATGTAAATATATATACATATATATATATAACATAAAAGAGGGAAAATTCACACTTTACATAGTTCTAATATATTTTTTAATATATTTTATATTGTGTTTGTCGACTGGTTTCGCTTTCGCTAATTATGACATTCAAATTATTGTAATTTCGTATTTTCTTAAGAAGATTTTAGTCCATGTTGTGTTCTTATATATGAATATATAGACATATTCAGAGTGTGTATCTACAAACACACACACACAAACATCCACTCGCATGCATACACGTGTATAGTGTTGTGTGTGTATGCGCGTGTCGGTGGGATGGGTGTTTAAAAGACTATATATAACAGCAGCAAATATTCAAAGAAGAATGGTGAAAAGTTTGGCGTTGGCTTTTACAACAAGATTTAACTTTCTCTACTCAGAACAGCATCAATCGACAGAATAACACACAAGAGAAATTCATCCACTACGCACCATCTACATAACACTTGATCATTCGCTTAAAAAACATGAATTAATTCGTTATTTGGAATATAAGCGTATATATGTTATGCGGGCGCGTGTGTGTGTGTGTACGTACATATATACATACGTTTATCCACAGAAATACATATAAAATTTCTTAATAAAATTGCTGATACTATATTGTCCACACATAAAAACGTCAAATATACAATGTTAACTCATAGATAAGTGTGTGTATATGTATGTCTCTCTCTCTCTCTCTCTCTCTCTCTCTCTCTCTCTCT
>NC_068988.1:97435763-97438837 GCF_001194135.2 Octopus bimaculoides
TATATATATATATCATACATGTTCATGTAAAGGAAGATATATATATATATATATATATATATACATACACACACACACATAAATGGAGTGATGTTTCTATCGCGGTAGTACTTATCAAGATTTAATGCCACGTTCTCGCACGCGCGCACACTGTCGCACACACACACACACACATACATACATATATAGAGAAATATATATATTTATGTATGCTCATGAATTTATATACCTACATCTGTATCTCTCCATATACATATATATATTTATATATGAATGTATGCATGAATGTAAATTATGTATATAGAGAGACTACACACACATATTCATACGTTTATGCGTATAGTTTCGTGTGTGTGTCTGTGTGTCTATGATGTATATTAATTCTAAAACTTATTGCATATTTTAATAACTTGACGACGTTCGTGTGAGGTTGGCGAATACCTTAATAGGTTCCTCATGCGTAGTCTTCTGCCGTTAAATGTAACGTTTTTTGGTCTATATCACAAAAAAATGTTTGCCATTTTCGATGGAATTGGACAAGATATCATCTCCAATTTATTCCGTTTTTAGATATTGAAATATATGGCAAAAAATATGGTTCTCAATTGAAAAATATTAATAATTTCTATAGATATCCATACTCTAATTTACAAGAATGGCTGTTGTATGCAAATTTTTGGTACGTCTGCTAGTATATGAAGAGGTTGATTTCTTTCAGACGCCTTACGCATTCAATATAATTGTTTGTGCGGCCAGTCTTTCTCTGTTCTACGTACGTGTGAGTGTGTGTGGCAGTATGTATATGTATTATTTTGCATTCTGTACGGTGTGTGTGTGTGTGTGTGTGTGTGTGTGTGTATACATAGGACAGGCATATTTAATATTTATACACGTAAACACTTATACGGAGTAATATGTATGCGTGAGTGTGTAATCAAATTTATATATGATACACATATTGATTTATACATATATAATATAAAAATTATATCTAGTTATATTTTTTTATTTAATAAATACAGAAAAAATTTTATATTTTTATTATATATTTCTACCATCTCCCCCTCTCATTCCCTTCATATCTCTCTTCCCTCCTCTCTCTGTCTACCTATCTATCTATTAATATATATATATATATATATATATATATATACACACATTCGTATGCACATATACATACACACACACACGCGCATACACGTTCGCGCGTTCGCACGCGCGCGCACACACACATTATACATAATTATGTGTTGTATATTATAACCGAATATTATTATACATTGTATATAGAATGTATAGAACCTGAGTAAAAAATATAAATATGTACGTACGTGTGTGTAGGTATGTATGTGTGTTTGTATGTACATGTGTACATTGTTTGTACACGTGAACATATATATATATATATACATACATATATTAATAGGGCAGATACATATTTAAATTATTCAGACGAATGTCTTTCAGAGTGCAAAGTTAATATCATTAATTATATTATACACCTCTCTCTCTCTCTCTAGATATATATAGATATATAAGAGTGTATACAGTGTTAAATACACTATACACAAACGTATATATATTGAGTTAGTCATGGCCTGGGCCGATAATGGCCGAAACCAATCTAAGTTATAAATATATTCGACGCATTCAAAAGCATACACATCTGTAATTTATATATGGCAAATATATGCCCTTTGTTAAATAGTAAGTATGCATAGAATGACAAATTGATAAATAGACAGATGTACACACACAAGCAAATTTCAACTATATGTAGATATATGTATATATACTCGCATAAACGTACATGCACACGTACACATATACATACATATATGTATATATGCACGCACGCGCACACACATATATACATATATACGCCTAAACACATATATATATAGATAGATAGATAGGCAGACAGACAGTTAGGTAGGTAGATAGATAGATAGGCAGACAGACAGTTAGGTAGGTAGATAGATAGATAGGCAGACAGACAGTTAGGTAGATAGATAGTGAGAGAGAGAGATCAGCGCAACAAATTTGTTTGGAAAATGTTTAGTTGATTGAATTTATTACAATTTCTGATTGGTAGAAATGAAATGTCGACTCAGTAAAATTTGTCTCCAGAATATAAAGGGACATAATTACCTCCATATTGATATTACATGCAGAGTGAGCTGTGTGCAACATTTTAATTTCACAACACACACATGTATACATACATACGTGTGAATGTGTACGTATGCATGTATTATATATATATCTTTAGATAGGAATTAGGATTCACTTATGCTCCCGCTAACATTTTGCTCATCTCGAACAATGCAATGAATAATATTCTCCATGAGCGTTTAACTAGAAGTTAAATTGTTCCCAACTCATGATTGATATAATCTTCATGATTAATAACATCTTGTACGTGAAAAATTACCATTTTGGCTGATATACGTTCATATTCACAAACACACACTCGCACACACACATACACTCACACGAACACGCACACACTCTCTCTTTCATGCACGCGTGTGTGTGTGCGCGTGTGTGAATGTGCGTTTTGTAAGTACATATGCACATTTAAAATGTTTTTTATGCGTAAAACAACGGAGTTTGAGTAAAAGATTTACTCAAAGAATCTTTCTTTGAATCCTTATTAAACCTGTAATCACAACATGGTTAAAGGTCACTTGTGGTGAAACTTCGAAGTCACTGGAAATATAATTATATGTGTGTATGTGTATTTATATACATCCACACACACACACACACACACACACACACACACACACACAGGTAGATAAATAGATAGATGTTTGATAGCTAGATAGATATATAATAATTGACTCATATATATATATATGTGTATAGTTGAAATTTATATAGAAACAAAAGATAAAAGTAGGTATGAACGAGAAAATGAAAAAGTTTTTTTACGTTTCGAGCCTACGCTCTTCATTAGAAAGGAATAAGAGAGAGTAAACAGATACAGAGAGATAGAAAAGCTTGTAGATTTCAGCGGTCCAGCATTGGCGAATATATATATATATATATATATATATATATATATATAT
>NC_068988.1:97439430-97440717 GCF_001194135.2 Octopus bimaculoides
ATATATATATATATATATATATATATATATATATATATATATATAATAATACAAAGAATATATATACATGTATACACACATATATGTACATACTTACATCTACATGTGTATATATATGCATATCAAGGTCTCTCTCTCTCTCTCTCTCTTTCTCTCTCTCTTTCTCTCTCTCTCTCTCTCATATATATATATATATATATATATATATATATATATATATATCAGAGGCGACTCCAGGTCATCAGCCTCACTCGGGCCCATCACAGATTCGTCATTCGGGCTCATCGCAGATTTTACATAAAACCTATGCCTGTTCGAAGACTTTCATGTTTTTCCACACTATTTTTGGTTCCAATATTTTAACCCTTTTTCTTTTTATACCTAGCGCTCTGTTTCTAAGTCGATGATTAAAATAAAGCGACCCTGCGAACCACTGACCTGTGAACACAGACGCACAGAATAACAGCCATCAAACCACGACAGCGGAGAGCACAACAAACATTAGTCATGTGACTGTCGCGTGTACTCATCGCAAGAGATGCCAGCTAGTCTTTTACACCTTCCAGGCTCGTTCTTATTAGCCCGAATTGCTGGATAATATTTTGTTCCTTTAAGAATATTGTAGAACGGAAACTTTTCAGAGATTGGAATTTAAACCTTAATCTCTATAGAAATCTATTGTTTTCAAGAATTACTTTTGATTACTTTTGAATTACTTTTAATTTTTACAAATCTAGATAACAACTCGGGCTGTAACTCCTGAGCTCGAGTCAGGCGCGTGTGGACGGTGACGAGAGAACGTCTGCCACGAATGTTATCTTCTGACTCGGGGCACCACCTCGAGACGACCGCCAGACGCTGAGCAGAAATAGATTAACTGCGACCAGGCTCAATAAAAGGAGCAGCCCCAGGATCGGAGTCGCCACTGATATATATATATATATATATATATAATGTACTAAAAGTCTTTCTCTTTCTAAGACGTGAACTATGGTTGCTAGGCATTGAAAGCAAACACACACGCACGCGCACGCAACACACATGAACTTACGAATATCCATTTATGATGTGATTCTGTCGAACAAATTCCCTCAAAGTTTCCTAAAATAGAAAACAGTCGCCCAAAGTGGCACGCAGTGGAATTGAAACCGAAACTACGTATTGTGAAGTCGAGTTCTCAACAATGCAGCTATGCCTGCGCCTATGGATAACTATCTCTTTCTCTTTCTCTCTCTATCTCACTGTATATATATATATATATATATATATATATATATATATATATAT
>NC_068988.1:97441059-97443708 GCF_001194135.2 Octopus bimaculoides
TGTGTGTGTGTGTGTGTGTGTGTGTGTGTGTGTGTGTATGCTTGTGGGCCTGTATTTGTCACCCCAGCATCGCTTGACAACCGATGGTGGGTGGTGTGTTTTCGTCCTTGTAACTTAGCGCTTCGGCAAAAGGGTTCGACAGAATAAGTACTAGGCTTACAAGCACCTCTCTTATTTCGGTACTGAATATGTGTGTGTGTGTGTGTGTTTGTATACACAGTGTATATCTATATGAAACAATATATCTACTCGTCTATCTTTCTATGTATCTACACACGCGCACACATACATAATACGAATGTTTCTTGTTACCGAATATCTAGAGAGTTACTTTTATATTGAGCACATCGAAGTACCTTTTCCTCGAAAGATATTCTGTGATAATCAAATCCAACACATATCTCCTTTTCTCTTGTTCACTTAAGTCAGTTTTATATCTAACTTCAGTTGTCAGATTCCCTTGTACAGTTAGTTACATTCGGGATTCAATCATTCTTACATTGCCTGATAAGATGCTTCTGAAGTGGCAGACTTGCTACGAGGCCACACAACCTATATTTCTTCTATGTCTGCTTTCAGGAGTTGACTCTTTCCTTATAGTTTTACACTGTACTTCTTCAGTGCCGTAGCCCCAAATATTTCATAACTTATGTGCACATTTGTTGAGCACTATAGTGTAGACCACCTCATTAAGACTAATGATAATGTGCCCAAGTCTCTCTCTCTCTCTTCCCACCCCAGTCTCTCTCTCTCTCTCTCTCTCTCTCTCCCTCTCTCTATCTATCTATATTTATTCACACACATACACATATAAATACACACGCACATGCATTCAAACTTTCATTCATAGCTCAACATCTTATACGTGTATTCTTAGATGGCTCTGCGTATTGGTGCAGTGATATCACGTGCATAATGGTATACATAAGCAAGCGAGATAAACCTTAGATATTGGCGAATGATTCATATTATAGCGAACAGCTGCAACAAAGCTGGCGAATGTAAAGTTCATTATACGTGTGCAAACGCTTTGATTCAATTGCTTTATATCGTGTAACAATGTTCATTAAACTATATTCTATGTGTGTCTTCTATATGAAACAGTGAATTATCGTCTTTTAATGATGTTACGCAACGTTAAAGGCGGGCGGGAAGCGTGTTGAATAAGGAAGACATTCGCCTTATGTTCGTCTTGTTCGTAGAAACCTCGTTTTAGATATGCGATTTCTAGTTTGTATCAATTGTTCTATAATGCTGTCCAGGCATACATATTCGAGTTTGTATTGCGTTAGACTCTTCTCAACAAATAGTCGGTTGAAGTGCTTGATAGCGCATACTTCCAGTGAAGCGTAAACTCTCTGTTATTCTGGTGCTAATGAGAGCAAATCTTATATGTATGTTACCCCTCGATTTCTAAGCAAACTTCAGGTCCTTAAAGGGACGACTCTGATTTTGTGTTGAGCATTTCGTTAAGTTATTGTTAACATGTTTAATAACGGAATGTAAAAATAGCTGAATAAATGACTAATGTTGTTTTCACAATTTCGACAATTAAGGGAAATGTTTCAGCATGAACATCACCTCATCATCTGCGAGGTGGCGGCGCCGGTTGAATCATTAATATAAGAATATACATTGATTTCAGTAGAATTGCTTACGGAATAAAATTTAGTTATTTTATAGTCTCTCTCTGTTTCAATATTGATGATGATGATGATGATGATGATGACAACGATCACGAAGACCGACATTGAAGACGCTGATGATGATGATGATGTGGTGCGTGGAAACTAACTTTATACCCCAAAACATACTAAAATGGTAGACAGCTAATTCTCACCACCACCATTATCAACAGTTCCATCATTATCAACGCTGCCATTCTTATCAAGAAAGCCCACCATCACCACCATCATTATTAACGCTACCAATATTATCAAGAAAAGCCGTGATTAGCACTGGTATGATATGCATTAGCAGCATCATTGTCACAACATCACCGCCAACCAGCAAGCCTGTCGTCTTCTACTGTTAACCGGTCGACCTGCTAAAAATAGCTGCCAAATCTTTTATCATGTCACAATCTCCTGTATTATGGCAGTAGCTATGTATTCGATAATGTAATAATACTGGATTTGTTACACCTGAATAACAGTCGGGGTGGCCACAACTAGAACGCTTTTGATCATAGGCTAAACAACGCTCTCAGTTCTCTCATACATGACCCCACTCACCACAATCACCACCATCCTCTGATAACGAGTGGGGTTTCGTTTAATTGAACCCCGCCCTCTTCCCAGCATCATTGAAAAAGGGTACACGTTGGATTATGTGGTTCGAGATTGCCAGTGTGTCGGAAAAAGACGCGATGGTCATGGGTGGAATACATATTTGATCATTGGTCTGCACGATCAGTGCTGACAGGGGAGCTAAACAACATCACCGATATCAACACCGCTACCACACCGCCACCGCCCCACTACACCGCCAACAACACCAGGACCAACACCGCCACGACCGACAACAACAACAACAGCAAAAAGTATACGTTAAATTGAGGAGTGCATAACATACTGAGCGTGAATAATACGTGATGGTCACGGCCAGAATGCATGTAACCATATGTGTGTGACTGTATGCTCTCTCTCT
>NC_068988.1:97443760-97444963 GCF_001194135.2 Octopus bimaculoides
ATATATATATATATATATATATATACAATATATATATATATATACACACACACACACACAAGCGTATGTATGTGTGTGTGTGTGTGTCACCCATCACCACTTGGCAACCGGTGTTGGTGTGTTTATGTCTCTGTAAATTAGCGGTTCAGCCAAAACGACCGATAGACTAAGTATCAGTCTTAAATAAAATGACTGAAACAATAAAAAAAGGTGAAAGAGATTTCCATATGTGCGTGTGTATGTATATATATATATATATATATATATATATGCATGTGTATGTACACACACACACACACACACACTTGGTCACTCATAAGCACACACATACACTTATTGAATGCTATGAGAGCAGGCTTTAAATATATGGGCGTGGCCTGAATTGCTAAATTTAAAAGACAGAGAAAGTGGGAAGGAGATTTCTGATGGTGCGATTTGATTGGTTGAAAGATCAGCATGTGCGCTAACCACATCTCTCACGTGACTGTATTTCAAGGTTGTGAATGGACAACACCTCAATCAAAATTTCCAAATGGAAAACATAAAAGTCATTCGGCTCCTCCCACCGCAAACATATACGAATGCACAAACAAACACATAAGCATACACCCACACACACAAACCGACAAGCACACACATACACGCACGTACGCAGATACAAACACATACACACACGTGCATTATTCACAGCACATCTTTTCCGTTGTGTGTCGATTCCGTTCATATTCTCTGCGACATTGAAGAGGAATACGTCGACCTCAAGACCTGACGGATGTTTTACTTTCGGAAGGAAGGAAACGCTAAGTTGACTTTGGTAGGGTTTCAACGTGCAACAAGATAGACTCGTAGCCAGAATACCGTCAGGCAGATGCGTGGCAACTATTTCGTACACTCGCTACCTCTATTTCGACACACACACACACACACACACACACACCTGTATATACATATTCAGGTTTACATATTATTTATATATATATATATATATATATATATATATATACATATATATGGTATAGTTTAATGAATCGAGTCAGAAACATGCTTTTATTGTAAAGTTGTACTCTTATAGCAAATACACCAGCGATTTGCATATTCACGTTCGAATCGTTTGTAATCTTGCTACTCATCGTCTCTATATATAAATTTGGATTTGGTTTGCAAGATTCTTGATGTGAGTTCGTGTGTTGAAGCATAATCTGG
>NC_068988.1:97445006-97446976 GCF_001194135.2 Octopus bimaculoides
ATAATCTGGGGAGAGCCATTTTCTTTTTCTGCCTTATAATTTAACAAACTCACCGCTAAAATTTCCACTTAATCCTTATTTTTATTTTCCTAAAATTTTCGCTACGTCTTAAGGCACAAAAAGAAAATGACTCTCCCCAGACACAACAGTGTGTGTATGTATGTGTGTATATATATATATATATATATATATATATATATATATTATATAATCGTTGGTGTGTATATATGTTTTTAATTGTATATATTTATAAAGAGAGACACACAGACAGGTAGGCAGGTAGATAAATAGATAGGCATGTATGTGTATGTATATCACATACAAAACGGACCTTGATGGTAACTGTGAACTTTCTGGTTGCTCGGTGTCATCAGACAGTGTGATGAAGCAAACAAGCTGTAACTTCGAAGTCACTATCATACTTACACTTGTAAATATTTATATACTAAATATGTACTCTGCTACAAAGATTAGCGAGATATTCTACAGTCAAGTGTTAAATTGTTTTAGTATATAATAACTTGAGATAAGAAGAAAAATTAATATAATATATATAAATATATACAAAACATGCAAACAAACACACTTACGAATAAACACAGACACACACACACACACACACACACATATATATATATGTATGTATGTGTGTATATATATCTATATATTATATATATATAGATAGACAGGCAGAATAAATATTTTCTTTTATTTCTTATCCTTGTTTCAGTCATTTGACTACGGCCATGCTGGAGCACCTGCTCCAGTCTAACAAATCGAACCTAGGACATACTATTTGTCAACCTAGTACCTATTCTATCAGTCTCTTTTGCCAAACCGCTAAGTTACGGGGACGTAAATACACCATTATCGGTTGCCAAGCGATGGTGGGGGAATACAGATACACAAGTCCATCTAGCCATCCATCCATATATATATATATTTGTGTGTCTGTGTTGGTCCTCCCACCATCGCTTGGCAACCGATGTTGGTTTGTTTTCGTTCCCGTAACATAGCAGTTCAACAAAAGTGATCCGATAGAATACGTATTAGGCTTACAAGGTCCTGGGATCAGTTTGTTCGACTAAAGCCGGTGCTCCAGCATCGCCGTAGTCAGGTGACTGAAACAAGTAAAAGAATAAGAAAAAAATATGAATTGATGGTCCGACGAACGGGAACGTGAAACTCTGAGTAACAGTTTTCTGTGATATTTCTGCTGCTTTTAAATAAAGCATATTACTCTACCTCTGGTATTTGAGTACTCTTTTTTTTTCCACCTTGTTTCACATTTATGTGCTTACTCCAGTAAATAGATGGAGAGATAGAGACAGAGGTAGATAGTTTCTTATGAATCTATGTGGTCATTCAATTTCGTTTTAACCATTGTCAAACTCATCGCATCTAAATCTATGATTTGCTGCAAGTTAATAGTTTTATAAACAGCTTTTATATCCATTTGCGACAAAAAAAAAGACTAATTTGTTATTTCTTTGTAAATTCAAACATATGTACATCTTGAGGTACATGCATGCATACATACATACATACACATACGTGCGATGTGCATATAGGTATGTATTGTATATATATATATATATATGGTATGAGAGGTATTGGTGTCAAAAAGACCCAAAGGTGTCGGGTAATGCTGAGTAAGTGCTATGGACAGACCATAGTTAAGCTCTAGGTTTGATAATGATATGAATGAGGAGTCCAACGTGGGTCGTGTACTAGCAAGCATATATGTAAAAATTAACAGAATGAGATAAAAAATCCAAGGCTGGGAATAGCTTTCAGAACATTCATAAAGAGAAGGTTTTACAGCTAACAATTTCTCGCACTGTCTCTGATGAACGGATATATAAAATATCCCGGAAACAGCTGTAAAACCTTCTCTTTATAAATGTTCTGAAAACTATTCACAGCCTTGGATTTTTTATCCCAATGTGTTAATGTACACGCGCGCGCGC
>NC_068988.1:97447314-97450376 GCF_001194135.2 Octopus bimaculoides
GAAATCATTGTAATTTGAAAACATTTTCTTTTTCTTTTTAATGTTGGCACAAGGAGAGTAATTTTGAGGGAATAAGTTTCAGCTGTGTTCAAATGTAACTTTTTTTCATCGACCCTGAAAGGAAGAAAAGCGTAATTGACCTTGGTTCCGATTTGAGCTCAGAACCCATTGAGTTGGAAAAAATACCGCTAAGCATTTTGTGCGACTCTTTAGTCATTCTGCAATCTTGCTTCCTTTCAAATAAGAAATTTTTCATAATCCAATATTACTTTTTTTTTTTTTTTAGTTTTAAATCTTAAAAATTTTATCCACTCATAATTTATGATGTACCACTTTTTCTCTCTTCTTCCTCTCTCAGATATTCTTAAGAAATAAATCTCATGAAAGGCACTAAGTCTCTCAGAACGTTAGTTCTTTCCCCCAGTTTGGCAGATGAACGTGACTTGTTTATTTCCTACATACTCTTTGGCCAAATAATTCCTTATTAAAATTCCTCTCTCCCGATCCTGAGTACTTTTTATAAACTTGTATCATTTACTTTCCGAATAAATTGCGTCAGAGTAGCGTCATCAAAACTTTAATTGCAACTGTTGTCTCTATTTATCTCCAATTATGATCGATGTTGTTTCAGCCGTGTCCATCCCGCTGATTTTTGCCTAATTTGAGGTAGAAATGATACGATTTTCTAGCAAGGTACATTGACCACGCACAAGTCCCCTCTTTGACTCATTTCATTGCAGTTGTTGTTGTTGTTGTTCTAGTTAATGTCATCTATCAAGCAGGACGATGAGCTTCCAACTGTGACAAATGCATCGATTATTTTCAGGCAGACCGTAACTATCTAGGAACCCATTATATAATTCGTTCATCCACTTTTACGGTACTCGGGTAGGATGTGACGTTTGACTGCTGTTCATAGATGGTCAAGCGACCACACACACTCAGGCCTATTCATTGGTTTACCCTAAAAGAACCAGTAATATTGTCATTAAAACAAACAGATTTCATTATAACATAATTTAAAAGATGGCAGAATCATTAGCACGCCGGATGAAACACTTAGCGGCATTTCTTCCGGTTCAAATCCTACTGAGGTGAACTCTGCCTTTCACCCCTTCGGAGATCGATAAAATAGAATGCCAATCAAGTACTGGAGGTCGATGTACATGAATTTTTCCCCTCCTCTCAAAATTGCTGGCCTGGAATCCTTGCAACGGACCATCGATTCATTCAGGGGGAATGTTGTGACCCCAGTCTCTCAATTGCAAAGCCGTGGAAACCCGGTAACCGATCCTGTGAAACATGGGGCTCGAGAAATATAAGAAAATTAATCAACAACCACTGCAAACCAATTCTAACGAAGCCTGTCGCATTTATATTCTTTGATTTTACCGTCAGCTACAGGGGCGCTTACAGAGTCGCTCGACATGCTAGAAATAGCAACCAAATCTACATTAAATCACACCGCACATTCTTAAACAAACAAAAAAAATGGGGGTGGAATTTCGGACCATGTTGTCCAGGTTTGTACACAGGCGCAAACCGGAAGCAAGACCGGAATAGGTTCCCTCATATCATAGGACCGGTCTGCTCAATTATGGTTTACCGGACTTACTTGGGATTAAGCAACAACAACAATAACTGAAATAATGTAAGTCAAGTACTCATACCCCCCCCCCCACCATTCTCCTCCACGTTTCACCCCCACTCTCCGTTAAAGAACTCTTCATAATGTTATGAATAAATATAAAGGATGCGGGGCGGGGAACGACTTTCATAAGATTTATAAGAGAAATGAAATTAATTGAGATGAAGTAAATGAAACATCAAAGAGGAAGGAACAAGGAGGAAATATGAGACAGGTGAGAAAGTTTGTAAGGAAAAGAAAGGTGGAAATTTTCTGCTTGGATTGTTTTCATACACACACACACACACACACACACGTATGTATGTATATATAGATATATGTACATTATACACACCCACACGTATGTATGTAGGCCTGAAAATAGATATTTGTGTTTGATTGTGCATGCAATATGAAAAAAATACACAAAAACTAAATTTGTATGGAGGTGTGTGGGGGGGGGGGCAATGTGTGATGTTTTTATTTATTTAGTTTTTTTTTTTATAAGTTAGTCAGAACACAAGGATCAGTAGTCACGTGTCTTTCTGAACCTCCAGCGAAATGAGATGGACACTAAGAATATGCATTAATTCTGGAAAACACACACACACACAAATATAGACACAGCACACACAGACACGCATTTTACTATCATACCTACATACATGCATACACACACACATACATACATACATAGAAAGTGAGACAGATAGATAGGATAGCTATCGCTCTCTCTCCCTCTCTCTCTCTCTCTCTATCTATCTCTCGATCTCTAGATAACATACATTTATACATGCGCGCGTGTGTGAGTGTGTGTGTGTGTGTCTACATGCATGCTAACATGAACACTTACAAACATACATACATGCTGCATGCATACGTACGTACGTACATACATACATACATGAGTGTGTGTGTGTGTGTGAGAGTGAATATATCGATAATATTAAAGAGACAAAATTAAGACGGCGAGCAGCCAGAATCACTCCGGTCAGAATATTTAGAGCCGAAGTGTACCTTTCCGTTTCGGGGTCGAGAAAATAAAGTACCAGTCGGTCAGTGTGGCCGATGACAATCGATTTGGCCCCTTCCTCGACACCGGTTGGCCTTGTACCAAGATTTAAAGAGTCAATACAACAACACAAATACATCATCCATTAACTATTTCCTCACTTATTACAACTTCTACTTTAGCAGTTCTGTTCGGATTCGCGCTGATAATGTTGCCAACACGGCTCCGGCGAAAGCTGAGAACCGCCTTTTCCTTCTGCTTGCTTCAATTATATTTGCCGGTGTTGTTTTTCCTATTGTTTAAACGCAGAACAAGGCTTATAGAGGGAGCTGTCAAGGAAAGCCAATCCGGCCGTGACAATTCCGTGTTTAAGATGAGATGGATAAGTATATTATTCCCGGGAAATCTTTACGTATTTACAAT
>NC_068988.1:97455821-97456374 GCF_001194135.2 Octopus bimaculoides
CCCACCCATACCCCACCCACCCAAACATACTAATATACAAATGAATATACACCAGTTAAGACAATCACCTCGAATAAAGAATGTCGTTTCACTTCTGCTACAACCCTCAGATCAGCCTTGGTTTGAGCCCCCTCCCCCATAATCCAACAGCGTCCCTATCGTGACCCTTCCATCGATTGGCTAAAAGTAAAAGACCAAACACTTACATGTGTCTGTGTCCCTTGTCACGATAACTGTGTGGGATTTGTGTTTGATTTAGTTGCTATTTCTAGCTAGTCGAGCGTCCACTTGAGGCGTTGACTCGTCCCTAATTGATGGCCTCTCGTTTTCTAGAGATCCGCTGTTCTAGGGACTGTCCCCTGTCTAAACACTATTTTATTCAGAGGCTCTCCTTCACGCTCTCTCCTTTCACACACACACACACACACATACACAACTTTTTGGAGTCTCTCTCAAATGATAATACACAGACCTACACACGTGTGTAGGCATGTGTGTGTGTGTGTGTGTGTGTGTGTGTGTGTGTATATACGTGTGTATATATATATATATA
>NC_068988.1:97457297-97460770 GCF_001194135.2 Octopus bimaculoides
TCTTCTTCTTCTCTTAATGGAGCGTTTGCTTTTCACACACAGCAGACACAACATTGACATTCGCACAAAGACGCTAACACACACACACACACACACACACACACACACTCACAAACGCAAACCCAAGCAGACATTCAGTAAAAAAATAACGAACACAGCCAACCCTACCATACCCACCACTCCCAAAAAACAAAAACATCCCAACAACAACAAATAATTTACATTAGTAATCATATCTTCCCATCACTCTCGTTCACAGACGCACGCGAAGAGGTCCACCATCCACATCTACACACACATACATAAATACATATACGTCGACACACACATATATATATGTATATATACTCGCATACATGTGTGTGTGTGTGTATAAAGTGTGAGAGAGAAAAGGGGTGAAAGAGAGAGAGAGCATGTGTAAGTGTGGATGTAACGTGGTGACGTGTTGAGAAAGGGAGAGAGAGAGAGAGGGGGGAGGGATGTTTATGATAACAGAGGAAAGATACGGCCCAGACACTTGGTGTGCAACCTTCGCAAAGAGAAAAGCTCCGCTACGAATCGCTCTCGCGACCGGTTCTTTTTTTTTTTTCAGTATCGGGAAAAAATAACAACAGCGAACCCCTTTTTAAAACTCCTCCTTTTAAGCAATCCAAGGATTACTACTGTTACTATTATTATTATTGTTATTATTTAATATTAATGATACATTTAATTGTTGCTTATTAAGAAGAAACACAAGAGCAAAGGATAAACAAAAGACGATTATATTATTTTGCACGCATTAAAAGAAAATATAGAATTGATAATAATAATAATAATATTAATAATAATATTAATAATTGAAAGAAAAGTTTATTTGATCTGCTGACATCGATAACAACAGCAAGAAGACTAATTAATTGTCATTATCTCATTAGCATCAGATGTTATTATTTAATATCGTCACCAAACAATTAATTTCACAACGATGTTAATAACAGTAACGACACCAGCAGCAGCAGCAACAAGAAGAACAACAACAACAGCCACACCAACAGCAGCAGCAGCAACAACGACTGGAACAACTTAGAAAAACACCAGCAGAAAGAACAACATCAACGGGAACACTTTGGTTTTAAACAGCGAAACGGAACAAACAATAATAATAGTAATTATTATTATTATTATTTAGTATTTTTTTTTATATCTTGCTTATTGTTTGTTTAAGGCATGGAAACCGGAATAATTTTATTTTAAATTTTCTTTCTTTCACCGATCAAACAACGGGATTTTAACACGCGACAAATATATTCACACACGAATACAAACACATACATAATATATACGTTGTATAAACGAAAGTAATTATTATATGTCATTATTATATACAGCATGTGCGAGAGGCAAATAGATGTTCTTCCCTGCTCTCTGTCTTTCTCGTTCTTTTTCTCAAGCGCCTCCTATCCATACATATACATACAGGCATACACACAGACAGACAGGTACTTCTTGAAAAATAAGTAAGGCTATATATATATATATATATATAATTTGACCGCAAACCAAAATAGGAAGATACGGGTAGGTAGAGAAATATTATTACAATTGACAGTAGTTATTCATTCCGTTAATATACGCATACATCATACAAACATCGATACATTCACGTATACATTCACACGTTAATACATACACTTGTATATAGATTCATTTCTGCGACACACACACATATATATGTATATATATATATGCATACTTGTGTTGTGAATCCGTTTAAAAGCACCAACACCCCACCCCACACACACATACAGACGATTAACATATACTTTCGCTTTGTTTATTATTGTTAGTAATATCTGTACTGTTATTAATCAATTTTTCTTTAATAATCGAAAATACAGATCCTTGTGCCACAGAAACAAACAAACAAACGCTATTATTGTTATTATTATTATTATTAGTAGTAGTAGTATTGTTTTTGAAATACAAACAACAAATGCACACAAAAATAATACAAAAGATATGAAAGAAATGTCTTTGGATTTTTGTTTAACTGGATGAACAAGGATTAACCGTTGCCAATATAATCTGAAAACAACCCAAAGATAACGACCCAAAAAAGTAAGAATATATATATATCTATCTTTTATCATTTTACTTGTTTCAGTCTTTAACTGTGGCCATGCTGGGGCACAAACTTGAAGGGCTTTTAGTCAAACAAATCGGACTCAGTACATATTTTATATTTATTAAGTCTGGTAATCATTCTGCCGTTCTTTTTTGTCGAACCGCTACGTTACAGAGACATAAAGAAACTAGTACCGATTGTCAGGCAGTGGTGGGCGGATTAAACATAGACACGAACACACAAACATATATAATACAAATACTATGTGAGTATATGCGTATATACGTACATGTATGTACATACCTACATCTACATGAATATATAGATGCATATCTGGGTACAGGACGTCACAAAAAAACGTGGACAAAATGAAAAACAGAACATAAACAGAGCACAGAAAACACACAGGCCACATAGAGAATATTTCCTTCATCAGCTGCTACCATTCTAAAACTAAGCGCTTCGTAGAGTTATATAATATATATACATACACACACTTACAATGGACTTCCATGTCTACGAAATCCATTCAGAAGTCATTGGTTTGCCTTGGAGCAATAGTAGAAGACATTTGCCCCAGGGGCCGCGCAATAGGGCTGAACCCAAAGCCACGTGGTTGTTGCAGAACCATTCCAGACATTTTTTTTACCAATCAATGAGGGAAAGGTAGAACAGTGCCGTAGACACTTCCTGCTTTCCGTGGTCTCTTGGTATAGATGCGAAGAGATGTAAGCTTTAAATCAGGGGACAGAGGTCAGCTTAATGTTCGCAACAGGGGGACATTGTGAAAGACCCTCACGCACCGGCTGATGGGTGTTAAGCCGGTCCTCAGATTAAAATCGGAATGTAGACGACAATGAGGATGCTGGTGATGATGGCAATATTGACGAGGATATACAAACATACATACATACACACACATATACATACATATCTGTGTGTATATATATATATATATATATTATATATATATATATATATTTGTATGTATATATATATATATTTGTATGTATATATATATATATTTGTATGTATACATATATATATTTGTATGTATACATATATATATTTGTACGTATACATATATATATATTTGTATGTATACATATATATATATATTTGTATGTATACATATATATATATTTGTATGTATGCATATATATATATTTGTATGTATGCACACACATATATATATATATTTACATACTTAGGCTTCGGCCACATTGACCCATATATACACTTACATTCATACATACATACATACACACACAAATCATAGATGCATATGTAAAAACATGCATACATTCATGCATATGTTATGTCCATACGAACGTGTCAACAAGACGGAGAATGCAGAGTTTAATAT
>NC_068988.1:97461886-97462652 GCF_001194135.2 Octopus bimaculoides
TATATGTGTGTGTGTGTGTACATAGATGTATACATATATATGTTTGTTTATATATATATATATATATATATATATGCATACATGCAGATATACATACGTGCATATGTTTATACATGTATATATAAATATGTATACATATATATACGTTTTTGTGTGTATATATATATATATATATACACACATATATATATACATATATGTATACATTTTTGTGTGTGTGTGTATATATATATATATATATATACACATTTATATACATATTTGTATATATACATATATATTATACAAGAATGCAGCTAACAGTGACTTCGAAGTTTCGGGCAGTTAATCTATCGTCCGACATTGGCTTAACTGGCTGTAACTTCGAAGTCACGGTCAACAGCATTTTTTTATAAGAATAATAAATTTGTGCCCAGATTAACAAATGAGATTAATATAAAATTGATTAATGTAAAATTGTTTTTATTTTAATTACACATTAAAAACAAACACACACACACACACACACTTATATATCAATGTATATTTGTGTGTGTATATGTATTTCCATATGTACAAATGTGTGTGTTGTATTGCTCTGTTCGTAATAAATCTTCTATTGAGAACTTCCATCAATTGTTGCAAACATCTAGATTATGTATTCATACAGTGTATTATAGATGTGAACGTGTGTGTGTATATATAATTATATTGTTACAAGAGGATGGGTAAGGATATATACATATATATATATACATATATATATATATATATATATATACATATA
>NC_068988.1:97462795-97464332 GCF_001194135.2 Octopus bimaculoides
TATATATATATATATATACACACACACACACACCTACACACTTGTACATTTCTACTCGTGTACAAATATACACACATTTCTGCATTTAGACATATATGTAAATATATGCAGGAATGTGTGTGTGTGTGTGTGTGTGTGTGTTTGTGTTTATTGTCTTTTTGATTTTAACCCTAAAACTATTGAAACAAACCTCTTGATTTTTGCCTGATTTCTAGAAACGTATCTCATGCCAGTTGCACCTACATCACTCGAAATATAAGAAAGTGACATGAGATAATGTAGTCCAAGGTATATCATACTTGTAGGCGAAAGAAGGGACAGTTACGCCACGAATGCAATTAAGCCGAGGTTAATTCGACTGGGACTTACCAGGAACCAAAAGGACGATATAAATAGCATCTACTACCACCACCACCACCACTACTACTACTACTACTACTACTTGTTGACTTCCGTTAATTCTTTAGGATGTCAGTTGAAACAATTCCTGCTCCGATGGGGATTTACGAAAAGAAGAAATGAAAGAAGCGAAAGTTGTTTTCGTGATCGCTCAACCTCGCAGAAATAGCAGCTAAATCTCTCGCTCCAATGCACACCGACAAAAAAGACAGACGTCATTAGATAAGGTTGTTAGATAATGTAGTGGAAGATCCCCAACCTCTCAAAAAGGCATGATGGTCACGGCTGGGATACTTTCGATCGAATGTCTTCTCGTTCAGGAGTCGATTTGAAGTTAAGCAACAACAACAACTTCACAAACGAAGAATTAGTAAAATTGGTAAGGGAAGCATTATTATCTTTCTGTAATTTCTCGCTTTTTTTTCTTTCTTTAACTTGTTCAAGTGTCCTGGGCCGTTTACGATAATAATAATAATAATACAAGAGACAATGAATTGTTCCGAAAACAAACGAAATTTTCAATCGAAAAAGAAGCTGGTTAGGGTTAGGGTTAGGGTTCAAAGATGAGCGTTGGATGATTTGTATAGAAGTTCACTATGTGGATCATACAACCAGCTAAAAATAGCAGCTAAAACACAACTATCCTACCGTTGGACAATGGTAGTCCTAAATGCACTGGATGGATGGTCATATTTGGACAAAGGCTTTGATCTAAATTCAGCTCATTCAGGATGAAAACATTAGTGTTTAAAAGAAACTTTTTCACAGTTTAGGGCGAAGTTACCGTTCCCGTCTTACACACCGCCCAGTCTTTATTCCACGAAAACAGACACATACGTTCATACACACACACACACACAGCGTCTACGTCTATCTTCAATTCTCTTTCTCTCTCTCTCTCTCTCTCTCTCTCTCTCTCTCTCTCTCTCTACCTTTATATATTCACATGCATCCTGTAAATGAAGTTGGTTTCCCTTTTTGTTTCCAAGTATGTCTGCATACTTTTCTTTACCCTACGTAAGAAGCAGTAGTAATGCTGCCCCGTTTGAACGTGCACATACACACACACACACACACACACAATGCATACATACTTACATATGCATAAATAGACACGTATATCTATTTGCATACCTTT
>NC_068988.1:97464381-97466096 GCF_001194135.2 Octopus bimaculoides
ATTATTACTATTTGATTGTACATTTATGTATACAAGCATGACCGCAGCCACTTGGCTGAAACACATAAATAAATAAATAAATAAAAACATAGGTACATGTATGTATGTATACACACACATGCGTACATACATTCATACATTCATAATGCATAGTGTGTATATGCACACACACACACACACACACACACAATGCATACATACATACATATATACATACTTACATATGCATAAATAGACACGTATATCTATTTGCATACCTTTCAGAATGTTTATGAGTGTCGTTATTTGCTTTCTGAACAAAATGTGCTGTGAAGGGCAGATGCGTCAATTTCCTGGTAGTCAGCATGTGTGTGTATATATAGGCTGAGATAGAAAAAGAGAGAGAGAGACATGCGCGCACACACATGCTAGTTTGCTTTTATGTTCCGTCTTAATAAAAACGATTCTACATTAATCTGATGGCTTACTCTATACTTTTATAAGAAGCAGGTCTATTATTCTTAAACAAGAATATTATTGACACATTCACCCAGCTAAGTCACGGCTGGAAGATGTCTCAGCTGGCTTAAACTTCGAAGTCACTATCAAAAATATTCTTGTGTAAGATTATATATATATATATATATATATATATATATATATATATATATATATATATATATATAGGACAGGACAGGACAGGACAAAGATGTGTGTCGATAGCCAGCTGGAGGAGATATCCTCCTGGGCTAAAAGCAACAGTAACATCCACCCTTAGGGGTCAGCCACATTTAAGTGACAAATATACTTCACTTTATCGTGCAGTTACTGTTAATACCTCGTTCAGAGATTTAACATTGCTATATATATATATATATATATATATATATATATATATATATATATATATATATATATATATATATAAATTCGAGTGAGATAGATAGATAAACAGGGAGAGAAATTGAGAAAGAGAGAGAGTGGGGAATCTTAGCATGTTTATATGTATATGAGTATGTTTGTTTGTCTGCGTATGTAAATAGTCTACCATAATGTTGAGAGTAAATAAATATATTTGGAAGCTACTTAATTTTACATACAAATTTCATTTTCAGATATATAAAAATTGGATAATATTGTTTTAGATATAAAATCTAATTTCCAGTATGAAAATTATGTTGCTTTCGAATCTCATTGTGACCGCGCGCGCACACACACACACACACACACACACACACACACACACACACACACACACACACACACACACACACACACACACACAACGATAGAGAAAGAAAGTGAGGAAGAGAGAGAGAGAAGATTCGCACGTTCGTTCATATACGTCACTATTTAAATATCTGTAGATATACATACGCCACAAAACAAACATATAAAGATCTTAGTTGGAGTGTGAGGAAACACGTGCCTGTATGTGTGTGCATAGACATTCATAGATATAAATATATGCATTCACACATAGGTATATACATACACATAAAGATGAAAACGTGCATATATAAATATTCATTTATTCACTCATTCATGTATGCATACATATCTAAAAACACATCTATCTATTTATCTATATATGTAGATGTATGCATGTATTCCCGAGCGTCATACTAATACATCCTTTTGTTATTTACACCACCTGTCCTCGTCTGTTGTTGTTTTTTTCGTATATTCTCTCATATATATATATATATATAGGTATACATATGTATGTATGTATA
>NC_068988.1:97469100-97476414 GCF_001194135.2 Octopus bimaculoides
TCACTCTTTTACGTTTCCCGCTTAAATCGCATTGACACCGACTTTGCTCTTTATTCTTTCGGGATCGATAAAATAAAGTACCATTCTTGACTTGTGGTCGATTTAAGAAGTTGTTTGTGGCTCAATCCCGATGGCAGAAATCCTTATTATCTCGGCCTGTCAAGACAGAAAGCTGGCAGATTCGTTAGAACGCTGGACAAAATGTTTTGTTGTATTTCTTCCGACTCTTTTACGTTCTGAATTCAAATACCGTGGACGACTGGCTTTTGCCTGTCATCCTTGAGTACCAGTTGAATACTGGGGTCGTTGTAATCAACTTCTCATCCCCTCAAAATTGATCGCCTTGAAAAAAAAATAGAAAGACTAATTATCCAGGCCTGTTTTCTCAGCTGATTCTTGAAACCCACTCGTTTTGTAATTGGTCCCTAAAATATTTCTACAGTTTAGCAGAAACGTTAGAGCAGCGGACAAAAAATTCCTAGTTATATTTATTCCAGCTATTTTGCATTTTGAGTTCAAATCCTATCAAGGGGAACTTTGTCTTTCATGTTTTCTTGCTGTGGACATAAAAATGCTAATCTAACGAGTGAACTCATAGAATTCTTCGAGTTCCACACTGAATGGCTGACGATGTTTGTTCCGACTGTCAATTGAAGTTTTTGGTACAGAAACACTTGGAAACCCCCAACATGTCCAAACCCGTTGTTAACCAGAGATAGGAGTAGAGTTGCTATGGATGGTGTTCAACCTACTCAGAGATGAGACGAACCTTGAAAAATAAGTGTCCCTTCATCTGTCGCTTGTTTTTGCGAAAAAAAAATAAAGGGATTATCATCATCATCATCATCATTATTATTATTATTACTATCATCAATTTCATTAGCATCTTCTTTCAATTCTGTTTCCATTTCTTGCCGAGTGTCTTCCTGACACCGAGGAAAAAGAAACGTACTGTACACATTGGTAGGGCATTAAAACTAGCCACTCCAGATTGTTCATTTACAGAGTCATGTGATAGAGAAAAGGGGGAAGACAGAGAGAAAAAGGCAAAAATAGAAAAGTAAACAAATAAGATAAAGAGAGAAAAGGAAAGAAAACCCACAGCGACAATGCTCTTCTTAATGCGTGTGACCAGTTACTAGTTAAGACGATCTTTTGCATTTCTTGCATGGATGGTAATCCAGGGATCATTCTTAAATAATTTTCAGTTCCTTTTTTTGATCATTCCAAGTGCTTATACAATCACTGGTATTGTAACCGTCTTGAGATCCCGCATCTTTTCGATTTCGATTAGCAGATCTTTATATTTTCTGAGCTTATCAAATTCTTTTGCCGAGATATTATGGTCACAGGGTTTGCTCATGTCAATTAATTATTATTATTATTATTATTATTATTATTCCTTCGTAACACAAGTGTAGGTAAAAGTGCACCGGCTTCTTTAGTCATCTGTCAAGTCACAACACGGACCTCAGACAGATAATACTTTCCTTAAGATGTGCGCGGTGCCCAATAAGGCTGCTTTTTGAAAGACATCAATCTTGCATGGGATTTCCAGTTGCATTTAGAAGACTTGAAGTTTCGGTGGGATTGAGCCCAGCACTTCTATCACCACTGGTATCACTTTTACATTGTTTCTAAAGGGGTAATGTAAAAATTAATATCATTATTAATATTATTAGCAGTAGTGGTTGGTGGTGGTGGTGGTGGTAGTAAGGCACGAGCTAGAAGAATCGTTAGCCCGCCGACAAAGTGCTTAGCGGCAAATCATTCGTCTTTACGTTCTGAGTTCCACTTCCAACGAGGTCGACTTTGATTTTCATCATTCGGGGTCGATATAGAAATTATTATTGAAACTGAGGCACAATGAAGTGGCCACATTCCTGACAATATATATCAATAACATTCTTCACACACTTTTCGCAGGTCTTCAACGCTAAACAAAGAAGATCCGATCCGACGAAAGTAGTTATCATCGTCCTCTTCGAAAACAAACAAACAAATAAGATAAAAGAAAACAAAACCGCTTCCTTTGTTTCTCTGTGAGAAATTAGTCTTTCGATTATTATATTCTTTGTGGTGGTGGGGGGGGGGGTAAATTTCTTTGTATATAACATTTTAAATAATATCTTTGTTAAAAATATAATTTATCTTATTTAAAGCTGATGTTAACTCCCAGAACTTTTACTCCATTCTCACCACACATTTATATTCTTCACCTTAATTAAGTACAGGTCTCTTGTGTTAATAATATCCACCTCAGAAATAGGGGTAGATTTTTTCTTCAATCTCTCGTTCGTTTCCGAATAGCTATTTTGTACGCTTTCTGTAAAAGCAAGTTCTCTTGATGTTCCTGTTTTTGATTCCTAGAACTTATGGAGGCCAGTAGTTACCCGGTTTTCATAACGTATATGCTACCGAGATCACAACATTAGCCCTGAAAGGGACACCGGTCTTTTAAAAAAGATATTCATTTCTAGATGAATGGATTGGCGCAACGTGAAATGGAATGCTTTCCTCAACAACACAACGCATCTCCCCGTCCCGGAATCGAAACCACGATGATAAGATTGTGAGTGCAACAACCTAATCACTAGGCCACGGGTCATCAATCTTCCTTCTGCTTTCAAGATTTTTGCATTCCATTACGATTTTTAAAGATATCCCTCCGCCTATAAGAGTTGATAATAATAGTTGAGTTCGATTGGGGCTGGTATGTTTTGGCTGTTGGACGTATGATGGGAGTTATATAGGTGAAGGGTTATCCATGGTATGAGAGACAACGACAGCGAATGTAAGCTATATTGCCAACGCTCACCATCATCATCATCGTCTCCACAAGATCTTATTACCTTGTCATCGTGACACACTCTGACATAACCACAGATCAATTGAATTATTATCTCTTCAAATATGTTTCTTTTTCCTTTAATTTTTTGTCTGTTTTTTCCTCCATTCACCAGGAATATGAAACTTTGTTGTTCATCCGCACCCCTCAAAATTCCTCCCCTGACAGCCTTTATTTTTCTACTCCACCCACCCACCTTTTACCTTCCAACCTCATTTCTGTTAATTAGTGTTCCTTTGCATCATCCCAATATACTCCGGTACAATTGATGAGTTCTCCGTCGGTCTCCATAATGAACATTCAGTTCTTCAGTCACATGAACGACGTTCTTATTAATTTAATGTGAAGCGGCTGATTCTACAAAAGTGTGTGGTGTCGGCTCTCCGTCAGTTACGACGACGAGTGTTCCAGGTGATCCGATCAAAGGAACAGCCTGCTCGGGTGATATATGCGGCTGAGAACTCTAAAGATACACGTTCGCTTTACGTAGTTCTCAGGGAAATCCAACGTGATGCAGAGTGTGACAAGGCTGACTCATTGAATTACAGGCACGCCTCATTTTTGCCAGCTGCGTGTATAGGAGTACTGAGAAATAAAGTGTCCTCGTTGGCTGGAATCGAACTCACGATCACGAGCCGAATATACTAACCACGAAGGCAGGTGTCAAACGTATGTACCTTGAATGTAATTCTGATAGAGAGAATCAACGTGATACAATGGGACAAAAATGGGTCATAGTGTTACATGGACAATCCATTTAACAAGCTTCTGTCGACCGAATTTCGGTTACACGTTTTGAAATAACCTAAGGTTATAGTCAAGATACCGCACAGCGAGATTGAACCTCTGGCCTCTTTATTACGAAGTCAACTTGTTGACCATTCGGCCACATTTATCTGGCAATAAATATTTCAGGGGTTTTCTTGAGGTTTTTAAATTTTATTGTTGATTGAAACGTCACTACTGTGTAAGCGAATAATCCTGAAGTGTAAATCTTGGAGATTGTTGCGACGGTGGCGAGATGAGTTTGGAGACTTTAGCATTCGATCATTATCGATCTGCCAATGGATGAAAGCCTCATCATATGATTGCCGACTTACGTCGATGCATCATGTCCAATGCAGGCTGGGAAGATATAGGCATTAAAAGTATGACAGGGGGTATGTTATGAGTATTAAATGTATAAGTTTCAGAAGTATGACAGGGGTTATCAGTACTATGAAAAGAGTTATCACAATAGAACCATCTGGCGTACTTTACGAAGGGTTATGTTTGTATGTCATCATATCGACACGATTGTATTCCTACGATCGTCAGATCAGTCCTGGCCGTCGGCGCCTAAATTCGATTCTGAATACTGGATCCCTTATAACATCTCGTCCGACTCCCTTACAAACATGCTAAACCACCGCCCTGAATTAATACGTTATTTAACGAACCGGAAAGGATGAAAGACAAGCTATGTGCCTAAGTTTACCTTGGACAGTGAAGCGACAGAAAGGTTAGAGCGTCGAACAAAATGTCTTACGATGCTTGTTCCGCTTCTATATCTTCTGAGCTCAAGTACCACGAAAGCCAACCTTGCTTGTCATCCTTTCAGGGTTGATAAAATAAGTATCAGTCAAGTGCTGGGGTTGATGTAATCGCGACTAGTCTCCTCCTACCAACATTTTAAGCTTTGTTCCTATAGCAGAAAGGATTATTATTATTATTATTATTGCAGTGAGCTGGCAGAATCGTTAGTACACCGGGCGAAATGCTTACCGGTATTTCGTCCGTCTTTACGTTCTGAGTTCAAATTCCGCCGAGGTCGACTTTGCCTTTCATCCTTTCAGGCCTCGTGCCTTTAGTAGAAAGGAATATTATTATGATTGTTGTTATTATTAGTAGTAGTGGGTTGGTAAGATCGGTCGAGTGTCGGACAAAGTCGCTTACGGTGTTTGTTCCGATTCTTTACTTTTCGAGTCCAAATCGCATTGAGATCAACATTGCGTTTTTATTCAGGGTCGATAAAGTACCAGTCTTGTACTGGGTCGACTTTGAAAAACCCTGTCCCCCCTCAATATTGATGCAGTTCAACCTAAATTAGTTGCAAATATTGATCCGGACAGCCCATTGATTGAGCATCGGACGAAATGTTTTATGTTCTGGTTTCTCATTGATGTCAATATTGCTTTTTATGCTTACTTGGTCGATAAAATAAAGTCCAAGTCAAGAACCGAAGTTGATATACTTAACCGTTACCGCCTCATGAATATTTATTTTTCTAGCTATGTAATATATAAGTTCAAACTCCGCTGAGGTTGACTTCGCCTTTCATCCTTTCGGGGTCGATAAATTATGTACCAGTGAAACACTGGGGTCAATGTAATTGACTAGTCCCCTCTCTATAAATCTGAGGTCTTGTGCCTCCAGTAGAAAGGATTATTATTAGTAGTAGTAGTAGTAGTGCTGTAATCAACGCATAAGCTTCGTGCAATCCTTACAACAGTCAACGTTATGAAGGAAGATACAAACAGCAAAAACAACAACATGAAAATCAAAGACACTGTTACCTTTTACATGTTTCATTCATTGAACTGTGGCCATGCTGGGGCATCACCTTGAAGGGATTTTGTCGAACAAATCAACCCCAGTACTTTTAAGTCTGGTTCTTATTTCATCAGTCTCTATGACCAATAATTTTGGGGGATGTAAACAAACTGACATCTATTTCTCGCCAGTAGAGAAGGAGCCGGTTTCTAACCTAGATCCAAGGCTCCTTCATTGGAATTTCAACATCAACAACATGGTAATTTTGTTTGTATGTACGTATGTGTACATGCATGTTTTGTTTTATGTATGTATTCTCATGCATATAGTTGCATATCTCGACATGCTCCTATACATTTAAATGATAAACTTCTGGAAATTTTTGCAGATTTTTACAGTTCCAATTATGGATTGGATCTGTAGTCTGCGAATTTGCTTTCTCCTTTCTGGTTTTGAGAAGCCTAATTTCTCCAAGATTGATATTAGGTAGTGTGTTACATATCCCAGAACCTCAATACTTACACATATAAACCTGAACTTGTCTGGGTAGTGTAACTTCGGATTTTTCAATAGTTCAGCGTATGTCTGTAGGTATGTGTGTTTGTAAAGTACTTAGACGTAGTTTCCACCAGCCAAATTCACTCATTGGTGGACCAGGGGCTATAGTACATGCCGAGCAGTGGGAATGACCCCGAAATCACGTGGTTGCAAAGCAAGCCTTAATTCACATTGGCTGGGAGTAGTAGTAGAAGACACTTGCTCATGGTGCAACGTAGAGGGACTGAACCCGAAACCATGTGGTTGGAAATCGAACTTCTTATCACATGGTTATGTCTGCGCCTAAAATCACGAGTTCGCATGCCTGGAATCGAACTCGTGCCGCCTGGATAAAAGTCAGTAAGCTTAATCACTAGACTATATTGTTGAATACAGTTGCGAAATCTTGAAACGAAATGCTTAACAAACGAATCGGGAGAAAACAATCAGCGTTAATTACTCGCTGTCAACAGCATCTATGCATAATAACTAAAACCAAACGACAGAGCACAGACATCGAAACAATGGGTATTAAATAATGCAGTTTTAGAATTACTGAAAACATGATGAAGAGCAATATCATTGATCATAGGTTGACTCAATAAGGATTGACCTAGGGCTGAACACAAACACTATATCAACAAGTCGTTTCCTGAATGTTACGTTGTAAATCAATCAGTTAGACAGAAGAATGTAAACTTGTAAAGAAAGCTACGCTACACCTATACACACACACACACCTCACCCAAATCTCTCTCACTCACTCTCTCTGTCACTTTCTTTGTCTCTCTCTCTCTTACTCACTCTCTCTCTTACTGTTAGTCTATCTATCTCTTTCTATTTCATTTCGTTTTCCGTCTTCAATACATATCTCCATATAAAGTTCACTTATTCGCTTCCCCAATTCTTTCCCTCGTATTAAGCTTTGCCTTTCTAACATAAGCTCCTTCTTTATCTAGAAGTATTTATGAATATATACATATGTATGTATATATATGTATATATATGTGTGTGTGTATATATATATATATATATATACACACACACACATAGATAGATAGATAGGCATGCACATGAGCACAAATACACTTATTTCACTATTTCTGTGTGAACCAGTATAGAATATATACATAAACATGCGCAGACACACACACACACACACACACACACACACACACACAACCATGGATTTTACGACTCCCATTTCTTTTGCGATTAATAGTATCCATTATATAAATGTAATTATATATATATATATATACACGCACACATATATATACACACACATATATATATATATACATATATATAATTATTCGTTTATATTTATATAAAGGGCATTATTATAGAAAAATAATAACGCCACACAGTGGACTTCTCAAAAAATAACCACATTG
>NC_068988.1:97476476-97476720 GCF_001194135.2 Octopus bimaculoides
TATATATATATATATATATATATATATATATATATATATATATATATCTATATATCTATATCTATGTATATACACATAAACGCATATATATACATATCTATGTACATACACACGCACACACACATATATATATATACATATCTATGTACATACACACATATATATATATATTCTTTTACTGCTTTCTGTCATTTGTCTGCGGCCATGCTGGAGCACCGCCTCCAGTCGAACAAATCGACCGCAG
>NC_068988.1:97476730-97477595 GCF_001194135.2 Octopus bimaculoides
TATTCTTTGTAAGCCTAGTACTTATTCTATTGGTCTCTTTTGCCGAACCGATATATTACGGGGACGTAAACACATCGATATCGGTTGTCAAGCGCTAGTGAGGGACAAACACACCCAGTCGCACACACACACACGTGTGTGTGTCATTGTTTCTGTTTGAATGTCACCAACGTTTGACAACCGTTGTTAATAGGTTTACATCCGTGTATTAAAAACAGTTAGTCCTGGGGTGCATTCGTTCGAATAAAATTCTTCAAGGCTGTGCTGCAATCTAATGACTGAAACACGTAAATGCTAACATATATGAAAATCTCTCTTTCTCTCTCTCTCTCTCTCACTATCTATGTACCTACCTTTATCAATTTGTTTTGCAAGATTTCTGATGTGAAATCGTGTGTTGAAACAGAAATTTTATTTCGGGACGGTCATTTTTTTTTCTTGCCAAATGAACACGCGCATTGTATGTTCGCTCTTCATTCGTTTATTACTGTTCTTATCTTATGTCCATTGTCCGGAAAACTTTCGTCACACATCTGTGACCTCTTCAGCAACCCTATCCGTGTGTCTGTATATCTGATGGCAGATGGGTTAGTGGTCCAAGTGTTGCACACACAATCGGTAGATCGTGGGCTCGATTCCCGGGCTAGATGGGGCGTTGTTGCAGTTCACTCAACTCTAAAGAGATAACCCAACGAGGGAATAATCTTCCCATCAAACAGAAAGACTGGCATCATTACAAAGCGAAGCGCATTGTGAGCAGCGATGTTTAACAACATTCAATTGTCTGATCGATAACTTGAATGAATGTATACATATTTAAATGTATACATATTTAAATATAATATATATATATATATATATATAT
>NC_068988.1:97477695-97478017 GCF_001194135.2 Octopus bimaculoides
TGCGATCCATAGGAATCGTCGATGTTAAAAATGTAAACTTCTCAGGGAAACGTATGGGAATCATCTTAAACTTAAGACATTATGACCGAGTATGAGAACTATAGTTGGATAAGGTTCATGTATATATATGTATATATTCATGTGTATATCTGTATATATTCATATATGTATATATATATATTCATATATGTATATATATATATATTCATATATGTATATATATATATATTCATATGTGTATATATATTCATATGTGTATATATATATATATTCATATGAGTATATATATATATATTCATATGTGTATATATATATATATTCA
>NC_068988.1:97478115-97483115 GCF_001194135.2 Octopus bimaculoides
TGTGTGTGTATATATATATATATATATATATATATTCATATATGCAAATACATCCATATATGCATGTATATGTATACATATATAAGCGCGTGTGTGTGTATGAGAACCCAGACGGAAGATAAATTGTTTTTACTTCAAATTTTTATAAATGTCTATTGATATTCGATAAGATGAGACTCTTCATAGAAACTGGTAATATTTTCTCTATATAATAATTAAAATCATTTTTATGAAATTCCTTCTTAAATTAGAATGTCTTAGACTTACTTCTGATTTATTTCTACTTCCATCTTTTTATATATAACAATTGGATTTGTATCGACGTCTAATCTCTTTATTGAATTGTGTATATATATATATATATATATATATATATATGAGAGAGATAGAGAGGGGGGGAGACAGAAAATGGAACTTATTTATCACCACTGATGTTGACATTAGTTAGCCAAGAACTGTGGATGTGCTTAACACAGAATCCTGCATGGTTTACGATGCCCGAATGTAAATATAATTTCAACTAATATAAATATAGATATATATATGGTAAATTATTTTCATTTTCGGTTTAAAATTGCGTTGAGGGTTGCGTAGTCTAGACGGCGTTTTTAGATTTCATTATTCTCTTTAACCCGGGCAAAGCCGGGTATTTCTGCTAGTATATATTAAATTCGAATAGGTACCTTACAATATGTATGTATACATATGAATGTATGTATGCATGTATCTCTCGCTATATGCTTGAGTATTTGTGCGTACATTTAGAATTGAAATAAGTTTTTATTAAAATATATCAAGCATATAAAAATTCTTAAACACATTTGTCACGAACCTTGTTATGCTTGAGAAGATAAAAAGAAAGAAAAAAATGGATAGATAGAGAGGGAGGGAGGGAGGAAATAGATAAGTAGAACTTTATGATAGTTGCTGGCATGGGTTGCCTCAGATGTAGAATAATTGCATAGAAAATAGCCAGTTGAACCTTGAAAATTTGTCTACATCTCAGGCAGCAGATACGCTTGAATGCCTCTCTGCATAGATGGAATAAATTTATTGTTGAGTATTCATTAGAGCTTTTAGGAGGGGCTACATACGCTTGGTGTTCTTCACGTTCAGTGCTTCCTCTTAATTACCATCCATCTATCCATCTGTTTGTTTGTCTGTTTGTTTATCCACCACACTCAAATATGAGTCTCTCCATTTACCTGTTTACCTGCATACGTGTCAATCTACATTGAGACAAGTACATCTCTCCAACACACAACGTCTCTTGCTTACTGATTAGGGAATTCGAAAATCGAATGTGTTATAATACAAGGGCAAGAGGACAAGTGCAGGCCACACATATATCAATCATTTCATTCAGAAATAAGGCAGAGAAGCAATTGAAACGCTTAATGTTTCTTGCATTTTTTTTATTAACAGAAAAACAAAATACTTACATCAACTAATATAATACAAACGAAATAATGACGAAATTAATACGATGCCGTTGATCATTAGAGTATCTCCCCAAAACGATTCGTTTCAAATTTACGACACGCGTACAGACACATATATACTATATGTACATACATCCGTTCATGTATATATATATGTATACAAATATATATTACATGTATGTATGTATATATATATATATATATATATATTAATATATATTACATATATATATATATTACATGTATATATATATATATATTAATATATATATTACATGTATATGTATATATATATTAATATATATATTACATGTATATGTATATATATATATATATATTACATGTATATATATATATATATATTAATATATATATTACATGTATATATATATTAATATATATTACATGTATATATATATTAATATATATTACATGTGTATATATATATATATTAATATATATTACATGTGTATATATATATATTAATATATATTACATGTATACATATATATTATGTATATAGATACACGCAAACGCACACAAATATATATATATATATACGTTCATACATATCTGTGTGTGTGTGATTATATATCTATTGTTTAATAAACACAGTATATGTTTATATATATATATATAGTTTTCGTTTCATGTTTTTCCTGTTGTCCTCATAATTCTTGCCTGTTACGGTTTGATCTAGAGATACCGTCCTTTATTGTACTTCGTCTCATTCTGTTCTTCATGCTCCTTCATTTATATCCCAGCAGCGCTTTGTTTTCGATGCCACCAAATTGTACAATATTAGGGGTAAAGCGTCGAAATGACTTTCGGTCGATAACAGATGGGGGACGAACAAGTCCATGGCATTTGTGTCTTTTTTTCCGTATGTCCCTTCGTCGTCATCCTTTGCTACATTTCACACATACACACACACACATTGAGAGATAAATGTTATTTAATAATCGCAGGATATACTTTTATGAGTTACTAAGTTTCATGCGATGTCTGGATCGTTTTTCATTGCATGAAACTATTAGTTGCTCATAGAAATATATACTGTGCTTAGTAAATAATCTATCCATCTCTCTTATATATTTATATATATATATATATATATATATATATATATATATATATATATATATATATATATATATATATATGATAATGTGATTATTTATTTATTTATTATACACACACACATATGTAAAGATGTATGTATTTGGATAGCCATATATATTTATATACATATTCACTCACGTACACACATATAAATATGTATATTTTAAATATATATATATATATATATATATACATACACACACAAATGTAAATATACATGTATATGTATGTATGTATATATATATAGACACGTGTTTTTTCTTCGTTTTGGGGGGATTAACTATATATATACTTGCAGACATTCACACACACACGTGTATGTGTGCGCGTGTACACACATATATTTATAGGAGACTCAGTCAGAACTAATTCTTAAATCGTCCCAAAATCTCTTGTATTAAGTAGCTTACCGAAAAATATTGTTCCTCCCGTTTCTAATGAAATCACTAAAAACAGCCTCCCCCTCGCCCTCACTTTTTTCTTTCTCCCCCGTCTCTCTCTCTCCATCTCCGCATGTGTGCTTGATTTTTGCCTCATTTAATAAGGGCCACTAACTGTCACCCTCAAATTGAAGTGTTTACCTTGAGTGCAATCATGTTCAGAGACGTGATAGTGTGAGGTTGCAAATGCAATCGCATACAAATCATTATAAAACCGGTTTCTCGTACACTTTGTTTGCTTACATACATACACACACTAGTGTATATTAATGTGTGTATATACATTTATATATATATATATACATGTAGATTATGCCGAAGCGATGTATTAAAACACACATATGTATCTCATATGACTGTGCGCGCACATGGTCACAGAAACTTATCGATAGCTATATCAATAGATATAGATATGTACATATAAGTATATATATATATATATATATGTTTGTGTGTGTGTACGTATATGTATATATATATATGTGTGTGTGTATGCGTATGCAAATGCATACATATTAACACGCAGCCCCATACCCAAGCACATATGCATATCAATTTATGATTATGAGTCTGTTAGAGAGTATCTCTGTATGATTGCATATGCTTGTGTATATGTGTGTGTTTGTGGGTTCATGTATGTATGAACAAAAAACATGAGAGGGACGAGTTTTGACAGAAACACACTCACAAACACATTATATAATGACATATTTATATCATGCAATATGTTCCGATAGAGAGATAATTAAATATGTAAATAGATGCACAGAAAGACAGACAAACAGACAGATGTTATAACATTTGGTGAGAAGCATCAAGGGATTTGAGAGACAATCATGTTACTGTAACTTAGAAACTTGGTAGGAAACAATGTGAATTATGAAAAAGTTTATTTAACTTACTACTTCATGAGTTCAGACCTACCCGCCTACCTACCAACCTGCCTCGATATATATAGCGTAAGTTTTATGCATATATATTCTTGCATACATGTCTGCGTGTATCCATTCAGTAATTCTGCTACTCGTGTTTTTCTCATGGTTTAAATCATATTGTTTCATAGACAAACAAACAGATATATATATACATAGAGAGAGAGACAGAGAGAGAGATATATAGATAGACAGACAGACGGTTTCATTGGAACGGTTGCTGACCACTTTTTCTGTTCACAGGGATATTTTACCTGATTTTCTAAGGTTATATTTACAGCCATTCTCCCAAGTTTGAGATTTTCTTAATTTCTAAAAATATCTAATATAGATAAATATATGTATGTTTGCATGTATATGCATATATGAGTATGTGTCTACGTATCTCTCTCTCTCTATATATATAATATATACACACATATACTTAAATAGATAGATATGTATATACATATGTATATGTTCATATATCTATTTATATATATATATATATATACATATTTATATCTCTGTGTATGTGTGTAATATATATCTTATTCCTATATCCCCGAACAGATCAAAGTTTTGTGAATAGATTTAGTGAAACTGGAAAAAGCTCGTTATAAATATATATATATACACATACTTTAATTAAAAAGCAGCAAAACCATTACAAAAACTGTTACTCAGTGTCAAATTTCCGTTCGTCGGATAATTTTGTTTAGAATAAACAGAACTGTCCGACGAACACACACACACGTGTGTGTACATGCAGACATATATAACGTATATATAATTCCACACATCAATGTATGTATGTGACTGTTCTCGACCAGCGTTTGTTAACCGGTGTTGGTCTGTTTACGTCCTTGTAATCAAGCCACTGGGTATATATGACCGATAGAATAAGTACTGGGGTCCATTTCTTCAACTGAACCTTTCGAATCGGTCCCACAGTATTGTCATCGTCCGAGACAAGTGTATGTGCGTGTTCGTCTTTCTGCCCATGTCTTTCCCCCACCATTGCATGACAACCAGTGTTGGTGTGTTTACATCCCCGTAACTTTGCGGTTGTGCAACAAACCGAT
>NC_068988.1:97485615-97490947 GCF_001194135.2 Octopus bimaculoides
ATGAAAAATTCGACATTGCTAGATACTATCACTACATCGATGTTATCAATGATGCTATCGAGTACAATAGTAAAGATAACGTGGTGATAATGGGGATTAGTGCTTATAATGCAGATTATTCAATGATTAGGATTCAGTTAATTAAAAGAGAGATTTTAGAGAGAGAAAGCGGACATCAGAGCACAGCGTAAGCGAATGATACAGTAATTACTACAAAAACAACAATAACCTCCATCACCACCACTTGTACTACTACCACTACTACAGAAATAGAAGTACCAATAGTAACAATTCCCACCTCGAACGTAAACTTTGCTACGGAAAACAAGAGCAGCAACAACAACAATACTAATTATAACAACAGCAGCAAGAACGCGAACAAGAAGGTATCACATAAGATTGTTTATCGTTCAAAAGCGCGAGGATTCACGTCTATGTCGCACCTTTTGCACAGACACACGTACACACACACATATACAAGCTGTATAAACGCATGAGATAATTTCGAAAAGTCTCATAGCACATACATACAATAGCAACAACAAAAACAATACAAATATTAACAGACTATCGTCCACATTTTGAATCGAACCCACAATTTTGACTTCCTTTTCCATTCACCTTATTTCTGATTTCTGTTTACCGGAAATATATTTCTTCTTCCTCCATTTTCAAAGTTACTCTTTCAAAACTTTCGACACAGACTTCTCCTCCCACCATCTCCTCCACTGACACTACTACTAATAACAACAATAATAATAATAATAATCTATGAACATAACTAAGAAATACTTTTGGATGTTTTTGGCCCCTTTCCGTACCCATTGCCATCGCTCTGTCCATTCATAAGAGGGCTGATCTAGTTTTTTTTCTTTACACCAAACTTTCTGGCCCTGTGCCTTTGTTAAGAAATTATTATTATTATTATTATTTCAATTTCACTCGTTCTTGTATGATGAGGTTTGATATGAAATCTATCCTTCCAAGGGAGACAGCAGATGAGGTACCGGATAAACAACAAGCATTCCCTAACATCGTCCCTGGTTCCAGGCAGAACAACAAGAACAACAACCACCACAGCAACAACAATAGCAATAACAGTAACAATAATAAAAACATAACCACGACCACCTCCACCTTAAGAATGTCGTCTTCGTCGTCATCGTCGTCGCTGCCGGCTCGGATAACAAGTTTCGGCACGTCTAATGGTCTGCATCTGGATTCGAACCCGCCGTTGTCACCTTTGGACCACATAGATCAAAGTCATCCTCTCCATCCTCACCACCATCTCCACCATCACCACCATCATCACCACAACCACCAGCAGCAGCAGCAACCACCACTCCAACACCATCACAACTACCAACATCACCACCACCTCAACAACAACAACAACCAACAGCAGCAGTTACAGCAGCAAAACCAAATTGACAGTAGTATTAATATCAGCAACAATCACAATAGCAACAACAATAATAACGGCAGCAGCAGCAGCAATGGAAGCAGTCACAAGATCAACAGCAGTGACGGAAGCAGCAGCGGCGGCGGCGGCAGCAACAAAAATACCAGCAGCAGCGGCAATAATGTTATTGCCGGACGGAATGGTCATTTAAACCAAAATCACCTCAACAACAATAACAACAACAACAGTAATAATTCCAATCCGAAGAACAAGACTCACGCCCATCACTACCATCATCATCATCACCACCACCGGCGCCACCATCCCCACCATCACCAACAGCACCAACATGGTCAACAACAACAGCACAGTCTCAGCAGTAATTCGAAACTGTGTCCCAGTGAATGCAAGTCGCCGTCAATAACACCATCGCCACCACCACCTGTCCTACCATCCTCATCTGCACCATTACTGCAAACAACGAATGTAAGAACGTCACCGCCGTCATCTTCGTCCCCAACAACGCCACCTGCTCCAACGTCTTCACCGCCACCACTTCTGCCTCTGCCAACGCCAGCTCCGACGGTGTTTCCGTTGCCAGCCTCCCCGCTCGCGTCGTTGCCGCCGACTGCAGGACTGGAAGACGACATGAGACACGATATTGACGTTGACGTCGACGTAGATGTTGACGTCGACGTTGACGAGAACGACGACTACCTCGATGATGATGACTTAGATGACGAGGGCGACGGCGACGATGCTGACGGCGACGTAGACGACGGTGATGACGACTTAGATGACGCTCCAATTGACGTTGACGGTTTCTGTCCGACGCCAGATTTGAAACCTTCCCTCTCAGATTTAGATACCTCACCGAATACTGCGTCTTCTTCACCATCAATGTCATCATCCTCTCCATCAGCATCTTCCCCACCATCATCCTCATCACAATCACTGTCATCAACGGCAGCAGCGGCGGCGGCGGCGGCGGCAATGGCATCGTCCCTCTCATTAACATCACCAACAAACAACAACAGAAGCAATACGCCGTCACCACCAACAACATTAACAACAACAACGTCTGTGTCAACGACAATAGCAGCAGCAGCAGCAGAAGCAGCAGCAGCAACAACGACGACGACCCCAACGTCAGCGGCGGCCATTTTCGACTGCATGAATGGTATTGCTAGCCACATTGACCACATAGGGAGACACACGGAAAGAGACAACAATACAGTGTCGCCGCCAATCAAACACAAAGTAGAAATCGAAGACGATCTGAATGGACATCACACTGATGGGGATCGGACACCGTCACCTTCTGTGCCGCTGGCGTCCTCGACCAAAGGTTCGAATTTAGTGAAACCTCCTTATTCATACATTGCTCTCATCACCATGTCCATTTTACAATCACCTCGCAAAAGGCTTACACTGTCTGCCATATGTGATTTCATAATCAACCGTTTCCCATATTACAGAGAGAAATTCCCGGCTTGGCAAAACAGTATAAGACACAACCTGTCACTGAACGACTGTTTTGTAAAAATACCTCGCGAACCGGGAAATCCGGGAAAAGGAAACTACTGGACCTTAGATCCCGCCTCCGAGGACATGTTCGACAATGGTAGCTTCTTGCGACGCCGAAAACGCTACAAAAGGCAGACACCGGACGTTCAACAGTCGGCGGCGGCGGCAGCGGCAGCGGCTTTCATGTCCGGCGGAGACCCTTTTTACCCTCACCATCGCTTCCAGCCCTACCCAATTATGGGCTTACCGTACCACACGTCTCACGTCAGCCCCCACATCCCGCTCTTTGCTCACGGCGGCGCCGATGCAAACAGGACATCAACGCTACTGCCCGTTTCGTTGGGCCTCTCCACGTCACCTAGTCAAACGAGTTTACTAAATGCAGCCAAGAGCATTGCTGCAAACTGCGGAGTTGAACTGAAACCACCGGCTCCAACGGCCAAGAACGGATTTTCAATCGACAGTATTATCGGTAAACAATCGGAAGGCAAACTAAACCTCGAAACACAACCGACAGCCCTCACCTGTTTCCGAACTGATTTGTCGCCAGCCACTGTCCAAATGTCAATGCCAAGTGGTTTACCAGCATTTCGGCCCGCGAGCATCGACATGTTTCGACAGGCGACCAGTGCTTTCAGTAGCCCGTTTGCTTTTGCTGTCAACCCATTGGATGTTGACAAATACAGGCATTATTTACAAACGTGTGGTTTAGCCGGATGGCCTCGGTGACAGCGTTCGCCACCACCTACCATTAGTACTGACTCTAAATTATAAATACATACACAGAAAGAAAAACACACTCACACACACACACATGGTCATTTGAAAATTTCATTGTATGAAACATAATTAAAAGTAGAAGCAGTAAAAATAAAGGAATACAACAAGTAAACAACTGATGTACAAAACAGAAACAAAAAAAGTGATGAAAATCAAAAGAAGAAAACAGAAACAGTTTACAACAAAACTTATTCTAAGCGACAGCAGCAACCATCGTTGACAACCGCGAAGAGAGGCTACAACAAAAATATGGACAACAAAATGCTTAAGAAAAACTTGTCACAAAACATAGGTCCATTATATATATACACACACACACACACATATATATACATACATGTTTATGTACACACACAAACAATTCACACATATATGAAGAATGTCTGTTGTCGTCTTACCTTGAGATATGTTGAGTTTTGTTGACAATGTTTAGGTTGTGGTTGCTGCTGCTATTCGCCTTGTTGTCGATATCCTGATGAAAAGACAGCGGTTTCATTCAATGTCTGCTTTTCTTCCTTGTTCCTTCCACTTTTCTACTTGTTTACACTTCCTTTTCTTCTACATTCTTCTGTTTACGTTTTTTGTATCCTTCTCGTTTAATGTCCTCTCTTTCAATATCCTTATTCAAAACGGACCTCATTCATAATTCAAAGGACTCCTTCTGCACTTCCTTCCAAAAACAGAAGTAAGACAATAGGATTTACCAAAGTTTTGATCAGGACTTCTTTGAAGAAAGTGACGATATTGAAACAAATACATTTACTAACGCCTATCGGACGTTCTCGATATACTCGACGTATATCAACCATTGAGACACTACTTGAAACTCTAAACAGAGTGAAAAACAAAAAAATTGACAACGGCGATGAATAAAAAAAAAATCACTCAATCTATCCATATATATATATGTATATATATATGATACTCATCAGCAAATATAATGGTAATACCATTTTCTTTGAAGAATTTCTAAATGTCTTGTGCACGTTGGTGAATGAATGACAAATCATATGAATGTATGAATAAATAGAATCTGAACAAAAAAAATTATATGTCAACTTATATATCTTTACTTTTTGTCTCAACGTGCACACACAGAAACACATATATGTATATACACATACACATATATATGCACGTTAGTACTTATAAGTACATGCATATGTATGTGTGCATTATGGCTTTCACACCTGCACATGTCTGCAAATGTATATATTTCTTTGTTTATTAACTTACGCGCTCTTTCATGCATGCACAGGAACAAGCTCAAAACATTTAGTATAAGTTTATGCATATGTTTACATCAATCTCTCTATAAATGTATAAATATGTATATTTGGGGTTGAGTATGTGTGTGTGAGTATGTGTGCATACAAGTTGGCATGTAAACATTTTTACACTCGTTTTCATAAGCGTGAAACACAGACGTATGCATTAATGTAACCTGTAAAGATCGGTTATTTCGGAGAGATTAACTCATAAAAAAGAAACCCACTCGAAAGTATGTATGAATGTATATGTGTGTGTGTATATATATATATATATATATATATATATATTATATACATTTGCATATATATATATATATATATATTATATACATTTGCATATATATATATATAT
>NC_068988.1:97493794-97495832 GCF_001194135.2 Octopus bimaculoides
TCATTATTGAGGATTTGTGTTATTGTTTATTGTTCACAGATTAGAATTTTAAGGGAGGGGGCAGACGACTTCCTGGTATGAAATGCAACATGAAGTAGAGAAAGATATAAACAGAAACACCTTCTTGCCGCGAGCGCTCGCGTGTGTGTGTGTAGAAATACGTAGTGTTTGTAATGGTTTTGAAGTTTATAAATTTTTCTAAGTACATAGATATATGCGATCATAAGAGCATCCAGGAATTTTGTATACACATACAGACACGTACGCCGCAAACACACACATATATATATATATACCGTACAGGTAACTTAAGCAAGAAATATATATATAGAGAGAGAGAGGCGCAGGTGTGGCGGTGTGGTAAGAAACTTTCTTCCTAATCACATGGTTCCGGGTTCAGTCCCAGTGCATGTCTTCTAGTATAGCCTCCGGCCGACCACGGACTTATGAATGGATATGATAGACGGAAACTGGAAGATGTCCATCATATGTGTGTTTGATAACCGCTTGATAACAGGTATTGGCGTGTTTACGTCCCCGTGACGTAGCGGTTTGGCAAAAGGCACCGATGGTATCACGCTTAGTAAAAAAATTATGTAGTGGGGTTGATTCATTCTACTGAAAATTCTTCAAGGTTGTGCCCCAGTATGGCCGCAAGTGTCTAGCTCGTGCTCTAGCATGGCCGCAGTCCAATGACTTAAGACAAATAAAAGATAAGGTGTAAAGCACACGTGCGTATACATAAATAAATAATATACGTATGTGTGTGTGTGTGTGTATATATATATATATATATATACATATATATATAACATATGTGAAATGTCTACATACACAACTCACCGCACAAGATAGATAGACTGGATAGAAAGATGTGTAAGTGCATCATTAAGCGGAGAGGTTTATTTACAGCTATGGCGTCGTTAAATGTATTGAATGGCGAGTGTCAGGTATACAAGTTTTGTACAAATAGAATTCTCTGCTGCATCTCACAGTTTGTTTGGAGGGTGACAGGCCAACAATATCGACTGTTAAACGTTACGCTTTTAGGCGACATCATCCTTAACAACATCAACAGCAGTATCATCATAATCATTATCCAGTACGACGACCAGCACCGCCCTCATTTTCATCAACACCATCCCCTAATCGCTGAGTTCGTCCTTATCGTCGTCACGGGACAAAATTATGCAGTATATTTCTTTTCATTAGGTCCTGCGTTCGAATACAGCTGCGGGCCAATCTCAACATTTTATTTCTCCGATGTCCGTAACATAAAATACCAGTCGTATACTGAGGACCGTTCTACTTACTAGATTCATCAGCCGGGCATATTCAATAACAACAATCATAAACAATAACAAAAACGATCGAATAAAATTATCAGTTAGTTAGAAACGGCAGCCAACGGTCCCTAAAATCCCGCCCTAGGATTTTGAAATAGATGGAAATAATCGACATATAAAGATAACGGAAGGAACTGAAGAATTAGGAAAAGAATTTCATAAAAATACGAGAAAAATAATGAACAAAACTTTGAATTGCATTGCGAATATTTGAAGCATTTCCTCGTCACCTTACATAACTCACACACACACACACACACACACACACATATATATATGCATGTGTATATATCTATATATATATAGATAAATAGATAGATAGATACATACATACTGAGATAGAAACACAAACTTACATAGAGCTTAATACAAACTTTCATATTTAAATGTCACTCTCACGCACGCGTTTTCTCTCTCTCTCTCTCTCTCTACACACACACGTATGTATTTATCAATGAATGTGCGTACTTATCTAACTATGCAGCCATTTATAGAACGTTGTGTTTGTGGGTAAACCATACAATTATGCATATTATTATTTATATAATTTATATTGCATAAATAAGTATATATATGTGTGTATATATACGTGTATGTGTTTAACACACACACACACACATATACCTACATAGATTTATACTTATATATATATATATATATATATATATATATATATATATATATATATATAT
>NC_068988.1:97496057-97497367 GCF_001194135.2 Octopus bimaculoides
GTGCCTGGGGTTATTTGAGTAAAGAATATAATAATTGTCCAGTTCTATATTTAAGAGATGAGGAATTATGTACATTATTTACATTATTTACATTTGACGGATATTTGTCCCCATCTTGTTTGTTGTTAACACAACGTTTCGGCTGATATACCCTCCAGACTTCTTCAGGTGTCTTGGGGAAATTTCGAACCTGGGTTCTCATTCCTAAGGTATTTTTCGAGGTTATTATATTATCATTATTATTATTGTTCAGGGCACACTGCTTGGAATCGAACTCGGAATCTCGGGGTTAAGAGCGCGGGCTACTAACCCCAAGATTCCGAGTTCGATACCAGGCAGTGACTTGAATAATAAATAATAACATCGAAAAATACCTTAGGAATGAGAACCCAGGTTCGAAATTTCTCCAAGACACCTGATAAAGGCTGGAGGGTATATCAGCCGAAAACGTTGTGTTAACAACAAACAAGATGAGGATAAATAGCCGTCAAATGTAAATAATGTAAAATAATTGTCATTGTTATAAGCGTCCAAAATACTACAATATCTGTTTCAACACAGGATGTCAAATGCCGAATCTTGCAAAGTGAATACATAAACGCGCACGTGCGCGTGTGTGTGTCCCTGCGCGTGTGTACAGGCGGAGGCGTGGCTATGTGGTAAGAAGCTTGCTTCCCAACCACATGGTTCTGGATTCAGTCCCACTGCGTGGCACCATAAGCAAGTGTCTTCTACTATAGCCTCGAGCCGACTAAAGCCTTGTGAGTGGATTTGGTAGACGCAAACTGGAAAAAGTTGGCGTGTATATACACACACACACACACACACACACGTATATATATATATATATTTGTGTGAGTGTCTGTGTTTGTGCTCCTGCCATCACTTCACAACCGATAGTAATGTGTTTATGTCCCCGTAACTTACCGGTTCGGCACAAGAGACCGAAGGAATATGCACTAAGCTTACAAAGAATAGGTCCTGGGGTAGATTTGTTCGACTAACACCCTTGAAGTCAGTGCTCCAGCATGGCCGCAGTCAAATGAATGAAACAAGTAAAAGAATAACAGAACACACACCCATATACATACATATATATACACGCACTCACACACACACATCAGGCTTCATTCAGTTTCCGTCAACCAAATCCACTCACAAGGCTTTGGTCGGCCAGAGGCTATAGTAGAAGACACTTGCCAAGGTGCCACGCAGTGGGACTGAACCCATACCCATGTGGTTAGTAAGAAGCTACTTACCACAGAGCCATTCCTGTGCATATATATATATATATATACATATATATATAT
>NC_068988.1:97501240-97504050 GCF_001194135.2 Octopus bimaculoides
AGAGGACCTCAGCTCTTCAATGCCCTGCCAAAACATTTGAGAGACATGCAAGACATGGATGCGGAGGTCTTCAAGACAAAACTTGACGCTTTCCTCTCCACGATACCAGACGAACCAATGGCTCGTAATGAGACGCAGTTTAGGGCAGCTGTGTCAAATTCTCTTATACACCAGATGTGCCATCAAAACTCTTGATTGGACCATGTCAGGTGGGGGAGAAGAGCCATGCAAGGAACGTGAAAATCACGGTGGTGCACCAGCATGACCGCAGCCACTTGGCTGAAACACATAAATAAATAAAAAAAAAATATATATATAAATTTATATATACATACATATATGTATATAAATATATATATGTACATACATATATATACAGAAATATATATATTCATATATATATATATATAATATAAATGTATATGTATGTATCTATCTTATCTCTCTCTCTTTCCATATATATATATATATATATATATATATATATATATATATATATATATATATATATATACGTGCGATCAACATACATGTATATAATATATATATTTGTATATACATGTTGGTGTATATGAACGTATACCTAAGTTTTTGAACATTGTGTGCAAACAGAGGTATATATATATATGCATATATGTAAATGTGTACTAATATACATACATGTATGCATATATCATATCTCATATATATATAATCTCAGTGTCATATAAAGATATATATATATAGAGAGAGAGAGAGGGAGAGAGAGAGTGGGGGGGCGAATGAACGAGCGAGAGAGAGCGAGAGATTTGATAGATAGAGAGATAGATAATGTATTAATAGATATGTAATACAGAGATGTGGTTGGACTGTTGAATGACCTGGATTGTGTCTTTCGTTTCATTCCCTCTACACAATTATTGACAATCAGTGTTTAGAAAAACTTGATGCGTCTCAGTGAATTAATCTATCAAAGCGTTTATTACATGATGATATTTTTATTTCAATGTGTTTTGTCCGTTGTCTTTAAGCATTAATATCACAAAAGCTAAATCGTTCTCTTGCGACAAGTGCCTTTGTAGTAATAGCAATGCTCGTTGGTTTTTAAGCCACTCTTACCGTAAGTTTCTCTTCTCTTAGAAGAGAGGGTAAGATGAATTTATTCTAACTTTTAATGCATTCCTAGTAAGTATCTCATTGAAAATTCTTAAAAGTGAAATATTTCAATTTTGTTTTACATCACTTTTCCTTCTCTCACCTTTTCTGTTCCAAACTTTCTTTTCGTTTTCTACAGCTCATTCTACGATGTTTTGAATTAATTTTATAATCAATGAAACTCTACGATCTTTTGAAATAGCTCTCCACTCGTATGCTCTTGTCAAACCACGTCTCGTCCTCCTAGACAGCATTATAAAAGAAACAGACGAAGTGATCCATGAAAACATCAGGAAAGCAACTACAAACGTCACTCGTCTTTAAAAACAGCACAGAAAGCGGTAATCACTGTAAAGGTAACAATCGAAACGGAACTGTGGCGAATAACGGGGACGGGGAAATAGGGGACACAGCCGGGAAATGTGATGCTGTTCTCAAGCCTGAAACCAAAAACAGAAACAGCAGCAAAGTCCTCAAAACAAAACAAAGACTCGAAATGCCAAAACAGTGAAACGGACAAGACAAGGAGAGAAACTGACAGGGTCCAGATTGTCTGTAAATTCTATTTAAATGACACCTTCTGGCAAGGAGAAAAGGAAACAAACTGCAACTGTGTCCATCCCAAGCTTTATCGGAATAACAAGCAAAGTAAACGCCCACGACAAAACAAACCAGCAAGAATCGAGCGGCAAGCTTTTTTTTTCTTTCTTTCATGGCCCAGAAAATAGTGCAGCAACTGACATGGATGCAAAAGATGCAAAATCAAAATCATGCATTTGCATGCACAAGACCACCACCAGACTCAGGATGACCACCACTGGTATCAGTAACCCCTGCCCAGATATCGCACCCATATTCTTACTGAACATCGGAGGGCTCCAGTAACAGAGGCTAAATTCTCCGTCTGAAAGAGCTTGCTGCATGTAATCAAGCAATATGCACGGCGCTTATAGAAACGCATCTAACCTCAAATATTACAAATGCGGAAATACGCATAGCAAGCTTTGTATACTTCGTACGGCATATCAGGGTGTGTTGTATCCTGTCCAAAGAGGAAAAAAGCCATGGCGGAGTCGCTATGAATACCTGCAAAGATATCACATCCCTTGCACTGTTGCCTCACTCAAACTTAGTTTTTGACACTTTAATAATACATACAAAGCTAATTAATGTAGTTATATGCTCAGTATATCGTACACTAAATGCCTGAAAAACATGACAATAAAAACTGAAGAGGTATTTACAAGCCTGGGCCCAAACATCAATACAATCTTTCTGGATGACTTCAACCTCCCAAATGTTAAATGACATGAAGGCCACATCCTTACTGGGATGTCACCGCATGAAGAAAGCTAAGTAGAATCATTACTTGGACTTTTTAATATGCTGTTCACGGACAAAATATCACAAGGGACAGGAAAATCCTTATGAGATGCAGATCAAAGGTCTGAAACCGGTTGAGGAGGCAACTGAAGGATAGGAAGAAGTTTAAGACGGACACTCGTGGAAATCGAAAACAAAATCAAATTCTCTATGAAAACGAAACAAGAGAGAGAAAGAGAGACAGAACAGAGCTGTGAAAATCATAAAAACAAACTCAAAAGCTTTCTATAAATTCTGAGAGGAATGTATATATTACATATATAATTTATATATATATATATATATATATATAT
>NC_068988.1:97504466-97511666 GCF_001194135.2 Octopus bimaculoides
ATATATATATATATATATATATATATATATATATGTGTGTGTGTGTGTGTGTGTGTGTGTGTATACGTATATATGTATGTGTGTGTTTTAGTGTCCGAATTTTTTCCCCAACCATCGCTTGACAACTGATGTTTGTGTGTTTACGTCTCCGTAAGTTAGAGGTTCAGCCAAAAATACCGATAGAATAAGTACTAGGCTTACAATAAACCCTGGATTCTGTTTCTGCGACTAAATGCCTTTTAAAGCGGTGCTCCAGTATGGCAGCAGTCAGATGACTGAAAGAAGTAACAGATATGTATGTTTGTATGTATGTATCTTTTCTGCTTAATTATATTTAAACTCACTTCTGTGTAACTATTTTATAAACGCTTAGATACCATTCACAACCGCCTATCCATTGTTCTTTTGTTTTATACACATATACAATTACATATACATATATACATACCTGAATATATAAATATATACATATAGTATATACATATTATATGTGGCAGTGTGTATCACCTTACTGCATTGCTGACTGTCTCTGTGTATAAACACATAGTCTCACAACTTCAAAGATCAGAGCGCCCGAAACCCAACAACCAGTCAACGTGGGAGGTCTTCGCCATTTCATTGCCGCACCGTAAGTTAATGGCAAAATTCTAATGTGACGTGACCATATCTCTGAGACAATCCATAGAGGTAAACTGACACGTTAAAGTCTACGATATCATACACATATACTTTCTTTCAAACCCAGGCACAGAGAGCATGCTAACACAGACAACATGCTCATACTAATACTTTGATATCTAAAGAGTTATACGGTATCATATACTCAACTAGGTCTGTACCTTTGAATACTCAGACTCAATACCAAACATATACACATGTACATTCACGTTCTTACGTATATTTCGGCACAGCTACATATATCCTCATACAGACCCACGTGAATACATATAGCTGGGCAAATATATGCACACACGCCGCGTCTACTTCTCCAGCGTTTGACACGGACAAGTACATACATCAGCTGACACATAGAGACGAACACAAGCGTGCAGATATGTTTGCACGACGCACAAACACATGCGGAAATACAGGGAGTTCGAAACACACACTCGAACAGCTACATACACTTGCATGGATCCACACACATCCACACACACACACACACACACACACACGTAATATACATGCAATTTCTCACAAGCACATACTCAATAGCTAATCATGCATACACTCACTCACACACATTCAGGAGATCTTTTACCTTTTATTTTTTACTTGCTTCAGTCATCAGATAACGCCCATGCTGGGGCATCGCCTGCAAGAATTTTAGTCGAATGAATCGACCCCAGCTGGGTTTCCTTCTTTCTTTCTTTTTTTTACTCACAAGGCTCTGATCGACTCGAAGCTTTAGTTGCAGACACTTGCCGAAGGTGCCACGCAATGAGATTGAACCCGGAACTATGTGATTCGAAAGCAGACTTCTTACTACACTACGTGCATAGATATAGACGTTGCGAAAAATTAAAATGCTTAATGACGCATAAATTAAGTACCTGACTGGTACTTAATTTATCGACCCCGAAAGGATGAAAGACAAAAGTCGACCTCGGCGGCATTTGAACTCAGAACGTAAAGAGAGACGAAATGGCGCTAAGCATTTCGTCCGGCGTGCTAACGGTTCTGCCAGCTCACCACCTTCATAATAATAATAATAATAATAATTGATCAAAATCGAACACACCAATGGCTACAAGGGACAGGTGTGAAAGGGGAACCAGAAGGTTATAGCAGCGCATGGTCAGTGCTTACCTACCAGAAACTAACATGCAGGCGTCCTTAAACATGGATCTGACCCTCGTGCAGAATTTGCGGAAAATCCACAGAGACAATTGATCATGTTGTTTCTGGTTGCCCAGTCCTCGCTGGGAAGTACGTCAGGGTATGCGTGTCTATGGAGTGCTCAGCCACTTGTACGTTAATTCCAAGTGCAGCCTGTTCCACTGATCGGATCAACTGGATACCACCCTCGTCACAACCAACAGAGCTTCAGGCACAAGAACTGTAATTTCCACATTAATTCACAATAAGCATTCTCTTTTGTCTAGTCTTTTGATGGTACATGTATGTATGTATGTATGTATGTATGTATGTCTGCATGTATGTTTGCATGTATGTATGTACGTACGTACGTACGTGTGTTCTCTTTCTCTTTTTAATTTAGAACAAATTTCAACTGTCCGTCTACATGATAGCCGGGTTATGAAGGAAAGTGATTTGTTTTAACAACCATCCTTAAGATTTTGCAGATTTTTATAGTCCTAGATATCGTGATCCTTTGTAGCGAGCGCATGTATGTACGTATGTATGTATGTATGTATGTATGTACGTATGTATGTATGTATGTACGTATGTATGTAATTTTGTCTATTTATACTCATAGAATAGTAAACAATGTATAAATATTTACAGAGCAACACACTCTGATCGCTGCTATTTCAGCGTCACAGTCGTTTATACTCGTTGTTGATCAGAGTCAGCATGTTTTAAACAGTAAATAAGTACGACTGTTGTTTTTGCCACACCCACAATTAGCATCACCTATCAAACACTTATCCTGTCGGACAAAGGCATTTTGTGAACACTTGATCCGCTAGTATTAGCTGTTAAATGTCATTTAAAGAACACTATTTCATCCTAAAAACATCAAGTTAATATATACGATAAATGGATAAGTAAACTTAGCCGCGCATGCGTTTATATAAGGGGATGCTTTCATCATTCATGGAAACAAGACTTATCAGAGTTTCGGCGCATTCAAAGTTCGCCAGTGGTATAGGGAATACCATTCAGTTGATAGAAAAAGAAAGATTAAAATGGAGTACAACACACACACACACACACACACACACACACACACACACACACACACACACACACACACACACACACATGGTAGAAATATTAACCAACCTAAATGACAGCCTGCATATACTTCTAGGAGACTTCAACCTCCCTAATGTCGAATGACCTGAAGGCAACCATCTCTCAGGTATTTCACTGCATGACAGCATGAACAGAGGCAATTTGCAAATATGCTTTTTATGGTGCAAATTGTGCTGCACCCAACAAGGGGCAAAAGTATTTTGGATCTCTGCTTCACAAGTAACAGCGTTTATCCATAATGCTAAGGTGACACCGACTAATTTCTAGAATTATAACTTGATAGAACTATCGATGGTTGGTCCGCAGGAAACCGCAGACCTGCAGGCTACTAGAAGCACCCATTTCCTTTCCAGGAGATAGGAAGATTCTAATGTGATGACGAGCAAAAATCTCAAACCTTCTAAATGGGTCACTAAAGAATAGCATAGAATCCTATCAAAATCAAATATTGCTTGATATTGAAACTCAAACACTCCCATGAAAAGCAGAGGACAGAGAAGGAAACCAGGGATGTCAAAAATGTATTTGTGAAGGAATAGGTGTGTCTTGAAGAGAAATGCCAAGGAATTGTTTATCCATTATGAAAGCGTTACCTGTGTTTCCATTATTTTGTCCAACCCCTGTATATATATGAACTGAAAGTGATCGAAATAGGAGAGACAACTGAAATCAGTCAAGAAGAACGGTATTTTAAATACTATTCAAAGCATTTGTCTTGATTTATTGAAATTATTTATTCTACCAGAAAAGGTAGACATTCGTTGTACTCTTTTTCTTATATGTCAAGGTGTTTTGGTGTGTTGAAGACAAGGTAGGATATCCAAATTGCCGATGACACCTATTGAAGTTACTTTCTTGTATCTAGACAATACAAAGAAGCAGTAAGCGTGCGCCGGGGGCCTGATGCTTGTGCTTACGAGGCGATCTTAGAATTTATTCAGCCTATGTACATATATGATTTTCTTTGCGCTTCATTTAAGATCTTCTCAAGAAATTTCAAGCCGGTGGCTAGTAAGGCGACAAGAAGTCTTCTTCAGTTAAACGAGCTTCCAGTGTTTGTAAGTATGTGGTTAAGTTGGTGTGTTATTGATGCACACAGTCAAGTGTGTGCATTTATTCAGGTAAGAATCACGGATGGAGAATCATTGGAATGTCATTCAAATATTTACCGCGTCGCAAACACAGATTTTTTCAAAAGATACACAGATCATACAACAACCCATCAAAATCCTGTGAAGCTGAATACGTGTGAAATACATAAGCACCAACATATGTCAATATAAGATAATGCAATGGTCAAGGTTACCTTCTCAAGTGATACTGCCTCATAAGGACCGGTTTCCCGGTTTCGTATAAATTCCCCACGTGGACGAGACGCTGGTCCGTCACAGGGTTACTCATTCTTGCTAGCAGAGTAGACTAAGCAATGTGAAACGAAGTGTTTTGCTCAAGCGTCGACCGGTCCAGGAATTGAAACCACAATATTACGATCCTGAGTCCAACAGCCCTAACCACTAAACCACGTTCCTCCACTGCCAATATATATAGTTATAAGTGTATATGTATATACATGCGTGTGTGTGTGTGCGTGTGGGGGGGGGGACGGATACGCTCAGTGCGCAACAAAGTTCAGGTTTCTACTTCTACAGTTGATCACATTAAACTCACACCATTTCTTGATCACCGGGGATCCTGAGAAGGGACACAACGTAATACAGTGCTCCGTCTCTATAACGCGAGTGATGGGGGTCCAAGAAAACCAACTGCATTCTATCCGGGTCGCGGATTTACGGGTAATGGGGGTGGGGAGAGCAGGCAATGATAGAAGGAAATGAGATATTTGGTTTGATTAGGAAAGCGCACGAACAACAAACAAACATATTCAATCCAGTTTAACATTTATTATACAAAACCAATAAATTACTTACAAAATATCAGAGAGTACAGCACTTACTCTGTTACTCTTTTACTTGTTTCAGTCATTTGACTGCGGCCATGCTGGAGCACCGCCTTTTAGTCGAACAAATCGACCCAAGACTTATTCTTTGTAAGCCTTGTACTTATTCTATCGGTCTCTTTTGCCAAACCGCTAAGTTACGGGGACGTAAACACACCAGCATCGGTTGTCAAGCGATGTTGGGGGGGGGGGACAGACACACGCACATATATATATATACGACGGGCTTCTTTCAGTTTCCGTCTACCAAATCTACTCAGAAAGCTTTGGTCGGCCCGAGGCTATAGACACTTGCCCAAGGTGCCACGCAGTGGGATTGAACCCGGAACCATGTGGTTCGTAAGCAAGCTGCTTTCCACACAGCCTCTCCTACGCCTACTTACAACAACTTTTAAAACTATTTTTATTCTTTAATTCCGGAAGTATTTCCTGTTGACTAAAATAAGAATTATCAATAAATCCTTATGAAATGCTTTTCCATTGCATTTCTGATGTCACGCCACTTAGTGAATGATTTGAAAGTCCTTAAAAGTATGTTTAATTAATAAAGTTAAATTGTATGAAAGTTAACATTTGTTTTGTTTTTTTTATTCAATCACATAAAAAAGTCTGTCAGCTTCTTCTGACACAGTTCTTTCCTCATCTTAATTGTGTTCTTGGGTAGATAGAGCACCTTCATCTAGCGATCTCTGGTCTGTAGGATGTCTCCCTGTGGGTGGGCGGATCAGTTATCTAGCAAGAAAATAGCTCAAGGCTCCGGTAGGTCGAGGCTCCTAAGGTGGCCTCTAACACTACGGAAAAATAAAACTTGAAGAACCATTCTTCAAATATTCTGGCTGTCTTCCATGACCTGGCCGAGTGTTTGCAAAAACACTGGTAGATTGTTCGTGTTTACATGATGGAAACAGCCGGGTGATGAAAACTCGATTTGAGCGCGTGGCTTTAGGTCGGTGAAACCAGGAGCCTTTACTCAGTCAAGAGTAATGAATGAATATCTTCCGTTAAGGCAGCCTGAGACAGAGAGTAGACATCAAGTGGTCTCACCGAATTAGCAACTGGTACACATCCTGTCATTGAACCTTTACAACCTACTTTTACAACCATGTCTTGGTTAGCAAAAGCAACAAGCGTCAAGCAAGAACAGACGGATTGGGGAGGGGTGACATCAGTCTTCATAAGTGGAGTGCATCTTCAGTAGAAACGTGAAATATTTTAACATGAACGTTAAACGCGCATGGGAGGCGGGGTAGAAAAATTTGTATGGGTATGTGTTTTTGTGTGAGTATGTATACGCAGAGACGCCTTCAAAGACACACACACACACACACACACACACACACACACACACACACACACACACACACACACACACACACACACACACACACACACACACACACATATATATCATTATTATTAAAAATAACAATGATAATGAAGCGGCCATCAAGCTTAACCAAAATAGGTCAAATGTACCTAAGAATTAGGCTACCAAATGTACCAGCTTTGCTAGAAAGTGGAGTCAACACTCCAAAGCCGCAAATTTCTCACTATAAGTAAACACCACAGCTAATGCAGCGAATATGAGAAAAAATAGCCCTTACCTTTGTAAAGAAAAGTACAGACATCTCAGTATCAATCGATTTCACCTTCTGTGCTAAAAACGCTTAGGATCATCCGCTGAGCTTCCTCAAACTATTTTTCAAAAGATATTCACTCCACCGTGCGTTCGTCTGTTCACTCGAATGCCCTGTGACATTCAAGAAAACGAACAATAGAGAGGAAATTAAAAATTTAAATAAGATATCATTATCAATAATCATAATAATAATAATAATGATAATTATTATTATTATTATTATTATTATTATAAAGCGTTCAGCTATTTTCCCTTATATTCGCTGCATTAACTGTAGTGTTTATATAAAGTGAGAAAGTTGTGACTTTGGAGTGCTGACTCCTCTTTCTAGTAAAACTGGTACGTTTGGTATCCTTATATATCATCATATATATATATATATATATACACACACACACACATTTATATATGTGCGTGTGTTTGTGTGTCTTTGTTTGTCCGCCACCACCGCTTGACGACAGGTTTTGGTGTGTTTACGTCCCCGTAATTTGAATGTCCGTTAAAAGGGGCCGATAAAATAAGTACTAGGCTTTAAAAAATATCCTGAGGTCAATTTGTTTGACTAAAACCCTTCAAAGCGATGCTCCAGCATGGACACAGCCAAAACATGTAAGAGATAAAAGATTATGCGTGTGTGTGTGTGTGTGTGTGTGTGTGTGTG
>NC_068988.1:97512039-97517039 GCF_001194135.2 Octopus bimaculoides
TATATATATATATATATGTATATATTCATAGATAAATAGATATATGCAAACTCACTGTGCGTATATTTATATTAGACTCTATAAGTTTGCGACCGTAAACACAAGATCTATAACGTCGCCATATTCAAATAAGCCATTGTTGTGTGTCAACAAAAACTTATATGATAAATGTGACGTGACTGACAATAGAGAAAATCTATTCATCACAGGCAAATATACTAGAGGCAATGATGGCGGCCATCAAATATATAACAGCCAATATAACTACAGACATACTGAAAGTGGATATCAAATATATAGCTATTAATTTATCATAGTCAATGATGATGGTGGCTATGAAATTTTTAGCTGCCATTAAAATATTGATGGTTTCATGTGCACACACGTACACACACACACACACACACTCCTATATACATGTATACGTATGGAATATTCGCTTTGACATATTGACGTCGATATGTAAGGGGACGGGTGTTATATATAAATGTATGCATGAATGTATGCCTGTATGGATGATATGCATGTACGAATCTGTTGATAGTCTGGTGTTTGCACGTGTGTGTTTGTCCTATAATCTTCTGTGTTTGTAAACATTGTGTCAGTGTTTAAAACTTTTCCCTGCCATGGCAGAGTTAACATCTTAGAGGCTATTATAACACACATAAATCCAAACACACAAACATACACTCGCTCACACGCACACTCTCTCTCTCTCATACACACACAAACACATGTGTCATGCAGTCTTATGCTTAGACAGATCTGTATTTCTATTGGTATCTATTGATACATGCATGCGCACACACACACACACACGCGCGCGCGCGCACGTATATATATTTACACACACATCATTCCAGTCTAATAGAATCGCATAACTTCTTTCTTGTGACTGTCTTCCACATCGGAGTGATACTACCGGTCTCATATGCGTGTGTGTGTGTGTATGTATACAACATCCACATTCAACAACAAAAACATACAAAGCAAAACATCTCAAAGATTGAATCACGCCAGACGGCACTCACTAAACGAATTGAAGGCATGACTGATTTCGATTACTGAGACCGCCTTAAAGCCTTGAAACTCTACTCTCCCCAGCGCTGCCGCGAGCGGTACATCATTTGTACGATGTGGCGAATATACCGCCAGCATTGCCCAAACGACCTGAACATTAGTTTCAAGGTTCATCCAAGGCTGGGACCATGGGCCATACGTCCCCTGCCCGATTCAGGATCACAAGATATAGGTGCACTGCGACATAATTTCATTTCTTCAACAGGCCCTGCCGTGTTTAACATTGTCCCAAAACTGATTAAAGAGGAAAAGTATCCCATCACCTTTAAACGGAGTCTGGACAGATTTCTTCAAGGAATACCAGACAAGCCACCCATACCTGGATACAATGGTGATTGCAGGCCCCCCAAAAAGCATTAAATAGCTGAAGGATTAAAATTAATCAAAGGGCATACTAAATATGTCTACTTGCTGGAAATAACAGTCAAAACTCTTATTTAAATCGCCAAAATACATTGATAATAACTACAGAAATCAACCGTCCGAAAGCAAACGGGCTAAGACAATCTGTCAGCATATATTCAAGCTTTTGGACTCACTTGGACCGGTTTCTTGACTGGCATAATAGCCTCACCTTCCTCAGCACGCGTTACCATGGTAGAGAGTGCCAACCCATTGTGTTTCAGTCTGCGTTGCAACTAATTCGTTTTGCGCCAAAATCATAGCAGCCAGCAGTCTGAAAAAAAATTCAATACGGAACAACTAATTCACGAAAAAATAATTTGCGAAGCTACCATTGAGTCTGTTAATATCAAGTATAACAATTTTAAAATGCCCTCGAACGGTTAATTTCTGTAGTTACCATCAGTGTATTTTGGCGATTTAAATAAGAGTTTTGACTTATTTCCAGCAGATAGACATACTTAGTACGTCCTTTGATTAATTTTAATCCTTCAGATATATATATATATATATATATATATATATATAGATATATATATATATATACACACACACACACACACATATGTATTATATACATACATATGTTTCACACGTAAACGTGTGAAACACAAAGGTACGCACATAAGTACATATATATGCGTGACTGTGAGTGTGTGCGTGCGTACGTGTGTGTGTGCGTGCGTACGTGTGTGTGTGTGTGTGTGGGAGGGACTCTTTCATAGAATAATTCTTGCATTTGTTGAATTATAAACAGTTTGGCTTCTTGTTTCTCTGGAGACTGTCACAATGATGTGGACACCTCTGATAAGAACCTAATAAGGTTCGAAAATCGATTTGTTCATAATTTTTTTCACTCTGCGGAGAAATGGCTAAATTTGCCCTGTTTATAATTATACCATGTTACATATCTCTCTCTCTCTTTCTCTCTCCCTCTATATGTATATATATATATATATAAATAGATAGGTAAATACATATATATATACACACACACACACACACACACACACACACACACACACGATCTATTCCAATAAAATGCTGGTAATTATCTCATCGTATGCGGTGAAGTGTTAAATCTGTTCGTATTTGGTTGCATGAAATCGAGTCGGGTAACCAAAAAGCCTACTGCTCATTTACTTTGGCTGTTCATAGCATTTGCACTCGTTGCACTTCCGTATTTCTATCTACCAAAGCATTCACTTGATGAAAATCAAAGATTGCAGATTTCCGAAGATGGTAAAAGACTGAAAAATATCTTCTTGGAGTAGTGCGGACCAGTACTGAAAGCGTGTTTCGGAAACATTGCCAATGTGTGGAGGAAAGAATTCTGAAGTAGGTAAACCAGAATCAAATTTAGAGCAGAGCAATGAATTTGCTTACTTTGAGTGAAATTTTGAACAAAATACTTTTTGGACAGAGACTTATGATGCAAAACTTAATTGGACCGATTCAGCTTAATTTGAGAACAGACCATCCCATAATAATAATTTCTGGGCACTGATATGTGGCCGTGCACTTTTGTCTGTTTGTTAACACAAATGCACTCACGCACACACACACACACACACACACACACACACACACACACACACACACAAGCGCAAGCGTGGCTGTGTGGTAGGAAGCTTGCTTCCCAACCACATGGTTCCGGGTTCAGTCCCACTGCGTGGCACGTCGGGCCGACCAGAGCCTTTTGGGCTGCTTCGGTAGGGTTTAAGAAATTTTTTTCACCATTTATATACACCACTCTACTTGAATAATAGAACTGCAAATACAATATCCTTATGTATCTCACTTCTATTTTCATTCTCTTACTTCTGTATTTCATATCTTCTCTACAATAATTAATACTCCAATATTTTATCGCACCGTCTCTGATGAAGGGATATATAAAATATCCCGGAAACAGCTGTAAGATCTTTTCTTGATAAATGTTATGAAATCTATTTACTGCCTTGGTTTTCTTTTATCTCATTCTTTCAATTTATATATATATATATATATATATATATACATATATGATATACACTATATATAGTCTATACATATATGCACAAATACATTCATACAAGCATGCATACACACAAGCATACATACATATACTTTTTCACTCTATTGACTTAGTATTCAATATTTACTTCCCTTTCCTAAGCAAATGAAGCTAACATACACACGCGTGTAGACATAAACATCTATACAGACATACACACCTAATTGCCTGCAAATGTACATTCACAAACACACCTACATATAATCACGCATACATACTTGCAAGGATCCATATGTACATACATAAGCATCTATATATATATAATGTATACATACGGACATTTATATATAAATACGTGCATACGTGCATCGTATATACGAAATACGTCCATTATCAGAAATATAGATACAAAGACATATCACTCTTCGCTTTTGCTGTGCAAAATAGTAAAAAGATATGCTAGTCGATGGGTGTCGGCTGGCAATTTTCTTTAATCTGTGAGAAATGGAGAGCCCGGCGAGCGGTGGGGTTAGGGGTGCGGAAAAGGGAAATGGCAAAGAAAGAAAAAGGGATAGGAAAGAAAATAAACACACTTACCAAGTTTTCTATAGCATTTTTGTACTCACACATACACACACACACACACGTACATGTTTTCCACACTTCTTCGTCAGGCCAAACTTGTTCTCTCCCACAGTTTCTCGTTCGCGGGGGATTTTTACCAATAGATCTTGGGAGTGGCCATGGGAACGAGAATGGGCCCTAACTATGCGAACCTATTCGTTGGCTACGTTCAGGCCCACGGTCGTTATATCGACGATTGTATCGGCGCGACGTACTCTGCCACGAACAACAAAAGAGAAGAGTCCTTCTTCTCTTTTGTCCAATCCTTCCATCCTGCATTATCTCTAACTCTTCATTCTCGTCATTTTTGTCAGCGTACACCACTTCGCTCTCACTCCATCCACTATAAACACACTGACTCACACACCTACCTTAACTTCCCATCCTCCCACCATACCCACACCAAGTTCTCCTTCCCCTACTCCCAATTCCTCCGCCTGCACAGGCTCCGCAGTGACAACCATGATTTTGAGACTCAATCTCAATTCATGGCTCGCCACTTCATCCTACGTGTGTGTGTGTGTGTATGTGTGATGAAGGAGCAGAGCTCAGTGGTTAGGGCGTAGAGCTTACGATCGTGAGGTTGTGAGTTCAATTCCCGGACCGGGCTGCGTGTTTTGATCTTGAGCAAGACACTTTATTTCACTCAATTGTAGAAATGAGTTGCGACGTCACAGGTGCCAAGCTGTATCGGCCCCTTTGCCTTTCCTTTGGATAACGTCGATGACGTGGAATGGCGAAGCTGGCATGCATGGGCGATTGCTGGTCTTCCATAAAAACAACCCTAGGTTGTGCGTTCGCAGGTGAGGCGTCTCTCCGCTCAGACTTGTACCCCGACGGGGAACCTTTTAGGTGCACCCGTGGTCATCTGTGACCCACGGAGTCGAGTTAATCGAGT
>NC_068988.1:97518850-97519778 GCF_001194135.2 Octopus bimaculoides
GAACCAAAAAATAGTAATTCCTATTAAGGGAATTCTATTTATTTGTCTAAGAATTCATTACACGGATTAAATCTTTCTTGACAAATTCTTCTATTTCCCTGAATGCCTATTCATTCACACTTACACATAAACACAAACTTAAACACATGCATACAATCATACACACACACATACACCCATGCCTGTATACGTACATTTATACATATATATATATATATATATATATATATATGCACGCACATATTCTCATACACATAAGCATATATACATCTATCCCTTTATACGTGCGCGCACATACACTTATAAGCACATGCATTCATGTACATACACTTCTGTTCATTGATACAATCATATATATACAAATACACACATACGCATCTATCCATTTATACACAGACATATATGCACATATACATATCTATCTAGAGATATACATATATATACATAATACATATATGTATATGTGCATGTGTATATATATATATATATATATGTTTGTGTGTCTTTGTGCGTGTGTATGTTCTTCACCATTGAAAACTGGTGTTGATGGTTTATGTTCTTGTGACTTAACGGTTCCGCAAAAGAGACCGACTGCATCAGTACAAGGTTTAAAAAATATGTCCTGGGGCCCATCTGATCAACTGAAACACTCTAAGGCGGTGCTCCAGCATGACCGCAGTCAAATGACTGAAACAAGTAAAAGATAAAAAGGTAAATGTACAATGGTTACTAAACCTTTGATATACTTGGTAGTATATTACAGTTGCAAAATGAAACACTGTCTCTACCAGTCATATATATATATATATATATACATATATATATATATATATAAAGGTTACGAAGGGTAATGGAGTCAACCAGACCCGAATGTTACAGGTAATACCGAGTAAGTGCTGTATACCGTCTAGTTTTGCCCCAGATGTGG
>NC_068988.1:97519788-97527148 GCF_001194135.2 Octopus bimaculoides
CGAATGTTACAGGTAATACCGAGTAAGTGCTGTATACCGTCTAGTTTTGCCCCAGATGTGGTTGCAACATGAATGGGGAATATAACATGGGTCGTGTATTAGCGTGTGTATATCTAAAAAAGAAGAATGAGATCAAGAGACCAATGGCATAAGTAAATTTATAAATTTATATTTTACATAAAATATAAATTTATAAATTTATTTATGCCATTGGTCTCTTTATCTCATTCTTTATATATATATATATATATATATATATACTCATAAATAAATGCTTACGTGGTAAGAAGAGAATAGCTCCTTTACAATTTCATTTTGTTCGCCAAACCAATTTCTCAATTCTTTACACTTGCTTCTTTGGTTCCAACACGTGTATTCCAGACGACTTACCCTTTTGATCACACACACACATCAGATCAGCTATTTTATTCAAGTCCTTGTGATTCTAGTTATATTGTTAACTATATTCTATCCATACTATTTAAGGAACTGCGATACGAGACTCTAAATTGCTGCTTGGCTAGCTATACACAACAGCCAAATGGCCCTCAGATAACACCATTCTGTCGTAGAAAATGGGAAGTTGGATAACTGATTCAAAGTTATAAACTGCAAACCTAACCTGCAGTCCATAGTGTCATGGGAATCCATACAACTAATGCAACCGGGTCGTAAATAAACTACGTTAAATGAGTACAACGTTTCAATGTTTGTCTTTTTTCAGATCAATTGTAGGATTGTATTTTGGTCAAGAGAATCACCATGTTTTATGTAACCCCGGTCGGCCACTGAGGCGGTGCACCACTGCTATGATTTTGTCGTCATCCATTCATTGCAAATAACTGAGAAGCGGATGGAAGTTTAAAATCCCGTTCAAATTCTTGGGAGTGTTTTCAATTGGATAATTAAAAGATCCTTTTTTTTTTTAGTGTAACACAGTCATTAAATAATGAGAGATTTATATCAGATGTAGGTTATGTATGATAAGAAAGGAGGTATAATGAGATGGTGTGACCTCGCCACATAACTACCGACCAAACGCCAATGTTTTGTAAGTTTAAGCCAATAGATTGTGATATGTGTTTTTTTCTTTTTGTTTCAGTATTTATTGTTGGCAACAATCATTGTACGTAGCGTAGGTCATTTGGCTTTCTAGTCCATGTCATTCAATCTCCTATCCGTATTACAGCTCCCTTCAGAGACAGGGTAATTTTTGGATGTATTTGAAAATAAAGTGCGTCTTATACGCCGGCAAATGCGGTAATTTATCTTTTTCGAACAAAAGAAGGACAAAGTTTCACCCTCGGATGGATTTGAACTTGGCACATTTAGAAAAAAGTATGAAATTGAAATATCTATAATGTATTTAGGTAAATGTTCCGCGATCTCCGTCTCGTCTTTCACAACATATTGCCCTGCCTTTACTGATTCTATTAATAAAAAGCTGAAATGTAATATAAAATATAAATAACTGAATAGTTTGTAAATGTTTGTGTTCGAGTCTGGAACTTCCCAATATCCAAGGAAACAAGAAAGAATTAGAACGGACAAAAGAAAGAGAAAGAAAAAGTAAAAAAGAAAACAATGAATAGAAAGGTGAATGAGAAGAATAAGAAGAAGACGATTGGTGAAAAAGTAGAATAGTGTTTAGAATAACTTTTTAAATAAGTTCAAAGCCGAACCGGAATTAAGTCTGATATTTTAACGAGATTTTACGGTTCCCTAACCAATGTTAATATTGGCCATAATCGCGGTTCATTCGCTGATAAATTGGTTTCGAGAACATTCTTCTTCGAAATTATTGTCAATGATTGATGTTCCATTTTGCCAGTGGAGTTATTGTTATCTTAATTTACATTCTTTCTTTATTTCTGTTTTATTGGTTTCATTGTCATACATTTTGTTTGTTTGTTTGTTTGTTGGAAATATTGTTATTTTTGTTGTTATTTTATTCGTTTTGTTTTTGTCTTTCCCCCTCCTTCTCCTCCACCCTCTCTCCTTGTTCTCGTCGTTATAATATTTGTAGAAGTAACATTAACAGTCGGAGCAATAAATGTTGTTGTTATTATTTTTTGTTGCTATCGTTATTGTTCGTCTTGTTCTTGTTACTATCGTCGTCGTCGTTGTTGTTGTTGTTCTAGTTATACAGTAACAGTGAACTAAAGGAAATACACAAAAAACATTAATAATGCTGGAATTCACTCAATATTAAATTGAGAAGCTCGATCGCTTGAAGGCTACGAGAGGTGTACGCCAAATCTAGCTCTATGCCTCAGTCGATCAACCCAGCCGAACCAATCAGTCTTCCGACTAGATCTAAAGAACACGAATTATAGGGAATTAGGGGAAAAGTCAACAAGTCCGGAGAGCAAGAAAAGAGAGTTCAATTCTTCACCATACTGAAGCTAAATATATTTTACGTTCTCCTGTCCTCTCAATAAGAATAACAAAAGGAAAAATATAAAGTACGGAATGAAATCACTTTACTAATCTACTTGGAAGCGAATTAACAAAGAAGTTACTGTATTGGATTTACAAGGTTAAACACTTTGCATTCAAACCTTTCGTATGAGCTTCGTCTGATCTTGTTGTGCATACACATTTGTGCCGTATGGACATACAATTTTATGCAACCGATTTTGCTTAGCGATCCAGAACATGTACAACGAGATGTTCCGAGAATGCTACTTAAAGTAAAAATAAAAGAAAAATGGAAACAAGCACGCACTCTCTTCTCTGAAAGAAAAACAGATACATTCATCTGTAATCGTCTTTTATAACCAGAGACGAAGCTAATTATTTGGCCAAGAAGAATCTTAGAAGATTAGACAGTAAGAACGTGTCATTATAAGCATACCTACAACGCAGTTGTTGACAAGATTAACCAGCCCGGACTTCGCTGTCGGGTACTTTTATCGAATCGCCCACCCGAATGAATGATCAAAGATAATATTCTTTGCAATACTTGATGCAATCTAATATTTAAATTGATAGAGGACGGCAGAAAGAATTGGTAGAACTAACTTTAGATTAAATTTCTTACAGTCTTTAATTGCGTAGCTTTACGTTCTCTCTCACAAATCTCGACAACGTTAAAATCTCGCCATTTCATCCTCTGATGTTTTAAAATATATGCATCTGTAATAAATATACCAACGTTGATTCAAGCGACTTTATTAACGCCAACACACATCCATGTGGCCCAGCGCCGCATAGATTTGATTAATAAAGGACGATAAAATGCTGGCATTTAATTGCTTCGTTTTCCGTTCCCAGTTAATATAAACAACAATGAAAGTAAATTTTGTCTTTCATTTCTCCGGGATATAAGAAATAGATAGCAGTAATATACGTGGGTAGGTGTAGATTTTGTCGGCTTTTCTTCCTCAATTTCATATTAAAGATGTGTTTATACAAGAAATATGTGTATGCATGAGTGTGAGTGTGTGTATGTATGTGAGTGTGTGTGAGTGTTTAGAGAAATACTAAATGAAAACGTTAGATTTACTTGAGGGTACAATTTCTCATCTCTTAATTTAATATAAATTTATTTTCTTCTTCCTTCTCCTCCGCATCATCATCATCGTTGTCTTACTATTAGTAAACTTTCGTAGTTATCTAATTTTGTGATATGTGACCTATGACCTGTGACACGATTTGGATTTCTGGTTATAACCAGTTTAATCGGCTTTCACCACGTGACACATCAGCCATCTTCAATATGATTTTAGGTCTTAGTCAGATGAGTCTTTGTGACAGTTTCAGGGCCTCAAAACACCAGTAACAAGTAAAACATAACAAGTTAACTTCAAACCAGAGGACCTGGTCCGTATGTTTGTAAAAGACTGCATCCTGTCTAAGGTTCCCAAAGAACAGGGTAGTAATGTTAAACTCGGCGACGAATTCGGTTCTCCAATTAAAAACATGCACAGTCCGACCGGCTTCAGCAGTTTCCAAGCAGTCAATTTAATTCGTAAAACATGCGTTGACTCAGATTATTAGCGAAAGAAGATACTTGCCCGACGTATTGCGCAGTGATATTGAACCTGCCATCACGTGATTGCAAAGAGTACCTCTTAAGCACGCATCGGTGCCCTCGTCTTGAGATCTTATGTTGCGGGGTGGGATGGGCGCTGTCGATGTCTAGGCTCAGATCTACCCATTTTGAACAGATCTATCGTCAAAAGCATTTCAACTATAATCATTCTCTCTCTTTCGCTAACTTTCAGTCAATGTCCATGTTTAATGCTGCATCAAATAACGAAACCGTTGATAGTGAGGAGTTTTTTTGTTTGTTTGTTTGTTTTTTTAAGATAGATGGCTTGTGATTTAAAGGAAATTTAGTTACTTAGCAAGTCGAAAGATTACGTGGAAGCTCTTTTCGTTGATTCATCCACACTGAAAAATTGATAGGTAGCTCGTTACTTAGCAATTCTACGTTCAAATCCGCGTTGCGTTTAGAACAATGGGTTAACAGAATTTGTGTAAAGAATAAATTAACATTTTCATTGCAAAGAAAAGAAAAACAAATTCAATTCTTTCTTTCTTGTTGTGTTCAGAGAGTGTTGGTGAAATAGGAAGACTTCTGTCTTGGTCCCTCATTCTAGATTATCCAGAGATAGAGACAGACAGATAGATAGATATAGATAGATAGATAAATAGATAGAGAGGGGAGAGAGAGAGCGGAGAAGGGGAGGAGAAAGAAAATGAAAGAAAGGAATGAGTAATCGACTCAAGTACTTGACAAGTTGTTTATTGACCTTGAAAAGGTGAAACAGAAATTTGGCCTCCTTTCACGGAACAGATGACCAGAGCAAATACCAAAAGTCATTCTAGCTAACTTTTCTACTAATTCACTGCTTTATAAAAATCAATGGCTAACATTAATTCTATCTGGTTAAAGCAACAACATTGACATTTTAATTACCGTATTTGAAAGTATATAAGATGTCCATTTTATTTCAAAACATGCTTCAAACATTACCCCGGGTTCTTATACGCGAAGTTGAGCTTCCCTGCATTAAGACAATTTTTACTTGAATGCGTCCCACAGACATTGTGTGCATGAAATATACCCGCACTCTTATATATCACTAAATATGGTAATCCAAAGATGAATAGCATAAGCAGTGATATGTCAAAAGCATAAACTTGATGACTAACATAACCCGAGTCTAATCTTTGATAAGTGTGTAGAAAACTGACATATTTCGGTCATATTATATCTCATCAGTGAATCATAATCTTTTCTATTATCTATCACGTATTACGATGGAGGATCGCCATATAAATGCGTAATATTCCACAACGCGGAATAATTCGTGAAGGAAATTAATGTCAGTTAACATTCGCTCAAATATTTCGTGCCAGGTCGATCCCGTCCCATGGTAACTTCAGTCAGTTTCCTGTTTACCTATTAATGCTCCCGGTGTTAAATACACTGAGAGGAAACATAGATGAAATATTTACCAGTGTCTATGACCACAATATGTACTGTTGATAACTAAGATTTTTTCACTGGCTCACTCATAAACATAACATGCTTTAAACGTGATGCCAAGTGTAGAGTGTTGTTGTTGTTATAATTGCTGGCTAATTGCTGCTAGTGGTGGTGGTGGTGGTAGTGCTTGTGTTGTGCCTATTGTTGCTGTTGTTATTGTTGTGGGTGGTGTTGTTGGTAGTGGTGTGGATGATGTGGTTGGTATTGTTGCTATCGTTATTGTTGTTGTTATAATTATGTATATTTAGAGATAAACTATGACTATATATTTGAGATAACTGACGATCGATTACCTTCGATTAGAGATCAACTTGATCATGGCTGCTTCCACAGGGCAGCCATGTCTGAACGGTTGGCGAATTTGCTTTGCTTATGTATGTTTTTTTTTTTTATTCAATCTCTTTGTGAGGAACACTGGGCATGTGTCTTTTATCCTAAACTCAGGTAATTGAAATATACTCAAGGATACTTCTGGCACAGCCCATTGGAGAAACGGCTCTTGTCCTCGTCAACAGACTTAATCCGCTGCCAAGGTTAAAGGCCCCTTATTGAGCAGTGTGAAAATCGGTGATAACACTAAGGCCAATTTTCGACCAGAGGATAATCTCCCGAGTTCCATCTGTTACAAAGGTCAGGGGTCAATGTTTTTCCTCCTCTCAAATAATAAAAATTAGAAACACTAAAACAACACACACAAACACAATTTGATTTTGTGCCACGGATAGATATTTGCTTACGCAAATGTGTGTGTGTGCGTGTGTATGTATATATATATATATATATATATATATATATGTATGTATATATATATATGGTCAATACAAATAAACGGATAAAAAGTGACAAAAGAAAAGAAAAACAACGAACGTGAGGACGTACACAAGAAATGTATGAGGTTGACGCTCGGTGAAAAGAGAGAGTTAAACGTTTCGAGCATAGCTCTTCGTCGGAAAGAAGAGAAAAGTCCAATGAAGAAGAAATCGCTAAAGGGCCACGTCTAGTTACATTGCGTACATACATATGTACACATACATTTATATACATATATATTTATGCACAAACACACATATATCTTTATATGCATAGACATATGTATAAATATGTTAATATATATGTATACACACTCACACGTGCATACGCATGCATACATGCATGCAAGCATACATATATACATGTATTTATACATATTTATGCAAAGATATAAGTATATGCATATACACACATATATAAACACACACAGACGCACACATTCATTTATATATTTTCATTGATGTATTTTGGTTGCCATCTTCGGTTCGCTTCGGAGCAACGGAAAAGAAAGCCATATATTAGTGGGTAATAACAATCAATGTAATCGCATGACACAGATAAATATGTACACAGTTGCTTACTGACGAGCGCGAAGGAGCGAAATCACGAGGTGGAGCGGACAAGGGTGATAGCGGTAATAATGTGTCTTCCTTGATCGTAACCCGGGAGGATGTCATGTGACCTGATCCATAAACACGTCGCCGACAAATAGGGACTTTCATTAAGTGCTTTTTACACACTTCTTTGTAATTTTATGTGCAGATATATGAAGACTTTGTTTAGCTCATCTTCCATGTTGGTTTATATTCTTTTCTCTCTCACTCCCCCTCCCTCTCTCTCTCTCTCTCTCTCTCTCTCTCTCTCTCTCTCTCTTACCTATTTCCGTTGTTTTTGCTCTCGTCTGAACTTTTAGTTCTTTATATCTTTTAACTAATTTTCGTTTTTATGTCTGTGTCTGAGTATCTATCTATCTACCCATCTATCTATTTCCATTCTTACACACACACACACACACACACACACACACACACACACACACACACACACACA
>NC_068988.1:97527243-97528198 GCF_001194135.2 Octopus bimaculoides
AGAGAGAGAGAGAGAGAGAGAGAGAGAGAGAGAGAGAGAGAGAGAGAGAGAGAGAGAGAGAGAGAGATTTTGTACGAATGGTTGGCATATGAAAAGATGAGCCTAAACTATTTCGTGGACAGCTATATTAGCCACAGCAGTGAAGACTTTACTCTCTTCTCCCTATATCAGAGATACGAATTCCTATCTGACCATAGAGCTGGCTGCATGTTTGCTTCCATTAAAACGGCCTGAAGAGGCCGAAATGTATTTGGCGTTCTGACCGGCCACAGCTGCAACATATTTTTGTGTCTCTCCCTCTCTGTGTCTGTCTGCTTGTCTCTCCCTCTCACTCCTCTCATATTTACTGTTTGTGACACAAAGTTCGTAAGAGATGTTATCCCAGGAGAATCACTACTCTATCAATAGTGTGTACACATTAAGTATGATACATACATGGTTATTTTAATTGTGTAGTGTCCCAAATTCCGCGTATATTATATATATATATATATACATATATAATCTTTATTCAGCATGACGGTCGTTTCGACCCATCCTGAAGCTGTCCCGTAGGTGTAGGATATTGTTCGTCTAGCTGTATTGCATCAATCAATGCAGGCTGGGTCAGTTCAGGTGCTTGGTGTAGAAAAAGGCATCTCACTAAGACAGACTGTCCAAATGATTTTGAAGACTGCAGAATAAATGATAATCAGATGGGGGTATTGTCCAGCGAATATGGTGGATGGAGCATCGTTTCTCATTCAAATGGCTCCAGCCTTTGGAATGTTATCCTTGCTGTATGCAGCCAAGCATTATTCTGATAGAACACCTTTTGGCTTGAAACCAAAGATGGTCGTTTTCCTTGTAGCGCTGTCTTCGGCCGCTCAAGCTGCTCGCAACAGATCTCTTTTGATATCGTTTTGGTTTGGGTTTAGAAGCTCAAAGTGGGCTAAATCCCCCAAAACTGCATTAA
>NC_068988.1:97528791-97533035 GCF_001194135.2 Octopus bimaculoides
TGTGTGTGTGTATATATATATATATATATATATATATATATATGGTATGACTGATTTCCGTTTTGATCTGGGTTAGTTGCCTTCCAAGACAAGAAACTGCAGAAATCTGTAGAAAGTTTTGGAAACGGCAAGCAAAACAGCGCCACTGGTCTGCCTGAGTTTATAAATTCACCGGGGAAGATAACAGTGCAAATTAGAGGCATTAAGTGAATTACGAACGGTATAACGAACTTACAGGCGTGTGTATACATACATATCTATATACATACATACATACACATATATGCATACACATGCATACTTATGTGTGCATATACATAGTACATATATATATACACACACACATATATACATACATACCCACGTACGTATGTGTGAATGTGCATATATATATATGCATATATAGATGTATACACATATATGTATGTATATTTGCATGTCTGAGTGCATACATGAGTGTACATACGTGTGTGTGTGTGTGTGTGTGTGAGTGTGTCAGGCTGGCGTCTAGCATTTGCAGCTCTACATGATTTACGGCGAGGTTAATTGGAAAATGGCGCTTTTCTCCATTTCTAATAACTTTAGGCCAATCAACACAACATAACATACGACGTACAACAACACAACACAGTACAAACAATATAATTCAACACTGCATCACATCACTATACAATAAAACATACAACTCACTACCCCGTAGTGAGTTCATCATCGACGTAGAAGCATATTGCGCGCGCACACACACACACACACACTTACATAGAGGAAACTTGTATTAATTACTCTAACCCTTCTTTAGTCGTTCATTATTTTCCCTTCAGTTTGTTCTATTTCTTCTTTTTCATTCTTTGCTTACTTTGTCATTGTTTTCTTTCTGTATTTATTTCTTTTACGCTTCATTTTTCTTTCTTCTTTTCATTCTTTCTGTATCTTTGGCGCGTTTTCTTTCCAGATCATTATTTATGTTTATATATGTGTGTATATATGTGTGTATATATATGTGTATATATGTATGTATCTATGTTTGTATGTAAGTATGCTATTATTCACTTTTTTATTTCCAGACTTCTTGCCAATGGTGAAGGAGTCGGTTTCGAACCTAGATCCAAGGCGGCTTCATTAGACTTTCAGCAACATCAGCAGCGCAGTTGTGTATACATGTACCTTTTGCAAGTATTTCGAGTGAAGATCTGTATGTTTTGTTATATGTGTAGTCATACATATAAGAGAATGCCTAGACACGTACCTATGTACCTGTATGTCACATATTTTGGCCCTTCCATGGATGGTTCGTATTTTTAATCTTTTAATCAGCTTTCTCCTTTCTAGTTTCGAGAACCCTAATTTCTTAAGATTGTTGCGGAGCTAACTTTTTACATATCCTAGAGCCCAAATAATTACGGGCATAAATTTAAACTTGTTACCTCGGCGGCGTAACTGTAAATTACTCAATAATTCCACATAGGTGTTTTCTTTTTGCTGGTTTTTAGCTTTATGACAGCTGTTGGCCAACTGATCTCCGTCCACTACTATGTCTCGTCTATCATCTTTGCATTTGATTGAGATTTTCACGGGGGCATTTCCCCATTATTCTTTCATATTATTTGTAGTTATGGTCTCTACGACCATACGGTCGGTTCTTATATCTTCCTCCTAACGGATCTCGTTATAAAGTGTATATATGTATATGTACATCTCTCTCTCTCTCTCTCTCTCTCTCTCTCTCTCTCTCTCTCTCTCTCTCTCTCTCTCTCTCTCTCTCTCTATATATATATATATATATATATATATATATACACACACAAGCAGAGATACCCAGCGTTGCCCGTGTTACATGCAATTGAAAAATTAGACTTTTCTGTTATATTTTCTCTAATGAACTGGAATACCTATGATTCTAATTTACTTTTTTGGTCGTCATTCCTGATGAAAATATTTTTAATAAAATTATAACGTTTAACAAGAATTTCAATTCAGAGGGAAAAAAAGCAGCGACTATATCACTTCTCAGGTTCTATGTGAATGTCGAAAGGAAGGGAAAATGTTATCCCTAGACCAAACACCTAATCTAAATACTTGCAAAAGAGTGAATTCCGCTTTGATTTCTTAAAGTAACTTGGAGCTAACGGTTAACATTTTAATTCCCGTCTTGAAGATATTATCAGGAATCCCGATATTCCTGTCGCTTATTACATGCATTCTATGTTCACTTAATATTAACTTTGATAATCAGATCATTAACATACACACAGTGCGAAATAGTTATATATGCGTCCATGCTTTGTAACTCTGGGTTTGTGTATCTAAATATGTATGAATATATTAGCAGTTCATTGATGGTTAAATCGTTTGAAGTTTCCCTTTTCGAATTAGCAAAAGCGAAGGATCTTGGTTAGCGTTTGCAAGTAATGTAAATGGTATTGTTTATTGATCAGTGATTTACATCGATTTCCCTTGACATTTTACTTTGATAATGTAAATCTTGCTCATCCATAATTGTAAAGGGTCGATAACAGAGAATCTAGTTGGTCGCAAGACTGGCTAGAAACATCAGTTCAATCTCACGTATACCCTACTCCCACCATCTTAAAAAGAAAAGAATACTCTGAATAAATGCAGTCGGACGAAAAAAGAATGAGGTGGTTGGGTGGCGAGAGCTTTCATCATAGTGCTCCTCAGTCGGGGTGACCTACCACTAAACAGCAACAGCAGCAGCAGTGAGGTCAGCGACGTCATTCCCAAGATTTTTTTGCCCATTTAAAAACACATCAACAATGAACTCCTTCAGCAAACCACTTCAACTTGGTCAAAATCGCGAGAAAATCTTGAAACGAAGCGATTGTACAGCGATAACTAAATGTAAATGAAAAACCACCTGACATGGGAGCAATCAGGTTTTCAATATAACAACGTAAAACTTATGTTAATATTTATTGTTTTAGCGAATTTTGCGACTGTATTCGCGGAAATAAAGATTTCCAAATATTCAATGCCAACGATTTATTATATTTTTTGGGCAATTGCTTTAAAAAAAACTGGTGTTAGTTGCCTTTTAACAGAATCGCTTTTAAGTGACAATAATTTAAACATTTTTAAAACACTGAGAAAACTGACTGACTGAATTTATGCTTTAGTGAGTTTAGTATGCGCATAAATGTGTGTGTTAGGGCATGTATACACGCGCGCACATGCATACCACAGTAAACGAGAGAAAGAGAGAAAGAAAGAAAGACAGACAGACGGAGAGATAGAAAGAAAGTGAATGTGCGAGATGTGGCTGTGTATGTGTGTATGTCTATTATTTCTGTTGGTGTCTTTAATAACATTTATTTCAATGGAGCCCACGAATGCTGCAGAATAGAAAAAAAAAAACCCTACTGGCCTGCTAAGAATATCTATCTATTTATCTGTCTAGCTAACAAAGTGGGATCGCACTTGTGAATAGTCAATTTCTTTATTAACCATGAGGTTGAGAAAAAGAGGGGACGATACGAGGACAGACAAAACAAACATTGAGGTCAGGGGATCGAATGAGACGAAACGTATGAATAAAGAAACAAAATATATACAATTAAATGAGAATGAGTGATTTAACAAAAAATGAAGCGGAGGACGCGGTCGACCCGCACAAACTCACACTGAAGACTTTGCTTTGTCCTTTTTTTGTTCTCGTTCAGACAAGTTCTTTCATTCGCAACATACTTGCTACAGACTTCCATCTTTTATGAAACACTTTGCAACAGACATTTCTTCTCCAGCCTTTTTTTTCCGTTTCATACGGAAAACGAAAAAGTCGATTAGCTCGAGACTAGAGATGAACATGCCTGTTGCAATTCCTTTCTCTCTCGTTTTCCATACGACTTCTTTCGCAACAGCAACTACCGAGAGAAAACAGGCTCGCTCCTCCCTATTGAGGGAAGGCGGCGGAACGATCTTAATTACAGATTCGCTTGACAGTTGTACTCTTCTCGAATGCGACAGCAGGTGTTCGACATAAGCCCAGAGTTCAGTCACCTTGGGTCGTTGCCCAATCGCGTGCAGAACAGTTTGGCTGTCCCGCTCGCATCGTGCACAAACCGGCGACGGCGCACACCCATGTCTAAAAAGCTTACCTCTAACCGTTGAAGCTCCTCTGCAACATTGCCTGGCCAGGGACTTTTGGTAATTATCCATAGGCCCCGGCCCGAATGTTCTTTGGAATAGGTTGGCCAGTTGATCTTCGTCGAAGCCTAGGGTTTCTCCCA
>NC_068988.1:97533190-97533399 GCF_001194135.2 Octopus bimaculoides
TCTTTGGAATAGGTTGGCCAGTTGATCTTCGTCGAAGCCTAGGGTTTCTCCCAAGACGTCGTTACGCTTGAACTCTACTAACCCTCTATAGAAAAACGAGGTAGTACCCCCCGCCACCGGCGTTGCCCGACTGGGAGAGAAGCACGAGTGCCTGATGGCACTCTGCATGCCACACGCCCAACCTCGGTCTACACTTGATCCATGGGTCC
>NC_068988.1:97533409-97547649 GCF_001194135.2 Octopus bimaculoides
CTGCATGCCACACGCCCAACCTCGGTCTACACTTGATCCATGGGTCCAGTTCGGTAAACGATGTGAACTGTGGAAATAACAGCTTGACAAACGGAGACCACACCTGCTCACCGCCCAGGTAAAGCCAGAGGTGCCTAAGCGTCAGCGCATTTTTAGCCACGGCATCCCGAGCCCACCCTTCAGCGGCTTTTGACAGCAGATAGAGCGCCTTACAAGAGGTTTACTGCCCCTCCACAAAAAAACGAAAGAGTATGCGTTCCAGCTGGTTCAGCCACGAATCGGAGCAAGACACGACGGTCAAGCGGTTGGTGATTACAGAGGCGATAAACACTTCTGCAACCTCTGCCCTTCCCTTTCAAGGACAGTCGTCGGCTGGCAGCCTCTTCTATATAACTGGACTCTAACTATTTATTCATATATTTATTTATCTTAAATATTACCTATCCATCTTCCGTAATATCATCGTTTTCTTCCGAAACCACAATTTATTTTCTTTTACTTCTTCATCTGTTGTCTTCCTGTTTCTTGTCATCCTTCTTCTCCTCCTCCTCCTCCCTTCACTCCTTCTTTCTCTCGTCCTTTCGACAACTTTTCCAGATTTACTTCCATTCTCTCTTTTTGTTTTGTATTCCCCCGCCATATTTTACACATACACTTTCACCTTCCCCCCCCCTCTCTCTCTCCCATTTCTTCTTGTCCATTTTCTACCCCCCTCTCTGTCTCGCAACCACTCGTGTTTTATTTCTCTACCCACAGTCTATATTTCGTTCTCCACAATTTTCGTTTGATCATTATAAATTACCCCATCCCCTGTCACCTTCCTTCTCGTCCCACCGCGTTCACTTGTCCTCTTCGTTACCCCTAATATTCGTGTATTTAATTAGACTAAATTGTCTCCTATACCCGCAAGGCTTACAGTTAAGGGTTCGAATTCTTAAGCCGTCACCATTTCTTTTAATTTCCTCTAATTTATATTTATTTATTTTATATTTCTTGCCCATATTTGATTTATTTTTTCGTTTTTGCGTATTTATTTCTTATTGCATCTAAGCACGTACACGTGTGTGTGTGTGTGTGTGTGTGTGTGTGTGTGTGTGTGTGTGTGTGTGTGTGCATATATGTTTATATGTATTTATGTATGCATATGTATTTATGAGTATGTATGTACATATATATGTGTGTGCGTGAATATGAACATATATACACTCATACTGCATATGCCCGTATGTATGTAAATATGCTTGTATGTACGTTATATGTACATACGTGTGTTTCCATGTATATATGTGCTCGTAGATATATACACACATTCATACACACATACATACATACATGTACACATACAGATAAGGTTGCGTAGGTGTGTGTGTGTGTATGTGTGCGTATGTATGTCAGTATGCATGTATATACATGTATGTGTATGTAAACCTTATCCTTTTTTGGCTTTAACTGGAACAATAGTTATAAACAATTTAACTTGGCTGCCCACTAGAAAATATGCCTCTACCTTATTCCACAGAAATAGATTTTTTTTTCTTTGCCTCTTCCTTCCTTCTTTTCAACTTTCGTTTCGTTCTTTTTTGCCTTGGTTCATTCATCTTTCCATTGTCCCCGCCACCACATGAAAAAAATATAAACAACCCGAAATTAACCGCATCAACCCACACACTCTAGGATTCTAAAAGGACATTTATCTGACCAAATATATTCTTTCCGGGGGGAAAACCACAAGAAAGAACAAACAGAAATGTGTATAAAATATACATTGCTTTCTTTTATGAAAAATAATCAAATCAGAGAAATCAACCAGAAATTGTGTAAAATCTTTAGATTTCGCATTCACTGGTTCGTCTGCATTTTAGTTCTTTTTACTTGCTTCAGTCTGCGACCAAACTGGACAAGAGCCTTGGTGAGTATTGGCCGAAGGAATCGACTCCAATAACGTTTTGCGTGTGTGCTTAGTCGGTTTCTTTTGCCAGGGACGTAAACATCTTTTTTTTTTACGAGAACGTAAACAAATCAACAACCGGGTGTCAAGCGGGTACGACATTATTAAAACACAAATGAACATAAATCTCATAATGCAATGATCTAATGCTGTCCAATCACGACCACTTCGCCTTTACTTTCTAGATATACTTAGACTTTTCTTTCCATTTATCTTTTATAAGATGACGGTTTGTGATACACAGGAGACTTGGCTGCAATTTCTGGCGGCTCAAGCTACCACAAACAGGCATCCCATTTGGGGATTTGCTGTAGTTTAGGCTCAAGTGTGACTTGATTTTAGCAAACTAATAATCAAAGGCATTCGAGACAGATTGCGCCGAGCCACAAAGTATAATAACCTTGTGCTTTCGTAGATTGACTGTCTATCTCATGCTGCAGCCGCTTGAAATCAATAAATGCGCGCGCGCGTATGCATGTATGTGTGTGTATATATATATATATATATATATACACACACACAGATATATACAAGGACACATACTATATTTATGACAGAAATATATGAGACCTATAAAAGTTGGTGGGTAGAGGGATTTGTCTATTGGGAGGTGGGAAGAGAAAGAAGAATAAATAGGCAAAGAAATATGAGGTGATATTTTGAGGTAATAAAGCGAACAGCAGTTAATATAACATAATGTCAAAGTATATTTAGCTAAAGTAAATGTGAGGCGACAGTGAAAGCATAATGTAAGTAACTACTGTCAAGCAAATTTTGAAGTAATATACTGAGTGTAATAATTATGTGTGTGAGTGTGTGTGTGTGTGTATACGTGTGCAAGAAAAATGGAAAATATAAACGTAAAGTAGATTGGGAAAATGTAGAAGAGAAAAGATTGAACTAGACATGAAGCCTAGTATATATATAAGCAAGAAAGAGTGAAACATAAGAAAATGTTTACGACGAAAGTACGTAATTAAGGAAAAGAAAAAAAAATACTTCTAGAATAGTAGCGAACAGCAATTGGCAAGAGTTCCGTTAAGACAATCAAATCGTTAATATTCGCTTACTTCATGTAAAGTATTCATCTTCATTTTTCTACGCCCCCCCCCCCAACATCTCAACCGTTTTTATTTTCTTACTTCCCTTTACGAGATTGGCCTTCCCTATTCTTTTCCTTCTTGGTTACGACATTATACGGTCTGGGATCTAATCCAACCAGGATAGGCATATCTTTGGCATTCTTCTTTACTTCTCTGAACGAACTTGTAGAAACGTTTGAACAAATGAAAAATTCACAGGAAGTAATAATTCCGACCATCTGAGCTCTGAGTTCAAACTCTGCCGAGATTGACGTTGCTCTTCATCCCTTCATGATCAATAAAATAAAATAACAGTCAAAGGTGTCAGATTGTCAAAGATATAAGGATGCTAGGTGCAATGCTTTGTGATATTTGTCCAGGATCCTCGAGTCCTCACTTTCGGGGCGGTAGACTTATGTTGATCAACTTCACCACCTCCTCTTGGTCTTCTCAGAGCATGCTGCAAGCTTTGAGACCAGGTCTCGGCTTTGAGAACAACTTATAACATTCCATCCAACAATCTCAGAGTCTGTAAAAAAAGAAACATCACGACCGTTGGTCCTCCCTCCCAATAAAAAAGGTGAGAAGAAAGTGCTAGTTAAACAGGATGAAGGAGACTCGTTCCATAGAAAAATGCACCTTAACAATAATTGTGGAGACGCGTGATTTACAGGTTAACGTGTTGCAGACATGAATGAGCGTAAGATTGTGGCTTCGATTCCTAGACTGGGAGATATGTGTTTTTCAGCAAAACATTTCATTCCCTGTTGCTTCAGTCGACTTAACTGGAAAAAAATGAGTAAATCTGCGACGGACTGACGTCTCCCCCAGGGGTGAAGTACATACGCCACTGACTCCGGGAAACTGGCCTTATGAGTCAATGGTTCAGGAACGACCATTGATATTTTTTTTCTCTCAACAGTAATTAGCTAATTAGGAAGACTATAGTTGTTACTTATTAACTAGCAGTTAAACCAGGTTTAAATCACAGCATCAGATAATGAAGTCCTAGATGACCATCAAGAAGGAATGATTTGGAATGTAAAGCTTTTGATCATAGGCGTGCTTGATCAGTGATGACCGGAGACTAAACAATGAAAATAATAACACGTGTCGTCTTGTGTCCAATTTAGAAATCATTCTTATAGCGAAATTAAGAATTGTGGATTATCAAAAGCGAAATAAAGAATTGTGGATCATCAGAAGCGTTCGGATTGGACAAAACGACATACGGTATTCGTTCCGTCTCTACGTTTTCATTTCAAATCTCACTGAAGTTAATTTCGCACTTCATTCAGGGTTAAAATATGAAATACTGGAGTCAATGGTATCGACTAAACCTTCTCCCCGTCCCTTGGACCTAGATTAGAATCAATTATCATCACTGTTAAGGTGGCAAGCTGCCAAAATTGTTACAGCATCAGACAGAATGATGGTCAGCATTTCTTGCGGATCTTTATGTTTCAAGTTCATTCTCACCGGGTTTGCCTTTCATTTCAGCAGAGGTCGATGAAATAAAGTACCAGCAAGGTATTGTAGTTGATATGATTGACAATTCCTCTCTTTCCAAATTCCTGGCCTTGTGCCCACGCAAAAAATCCTAACAAGTATTCTTATAATATTGGAAGCGAAAACTGCTAAGCAAGAAAACATTTCCCAGACAAGATCGGATCGAGGTCAAACCGATGCCCGAAACACAGCGCAGCGATGGTACTCTTTCAACCTTATCATTGTTTTAATGGCAAGAAATTAGGACATAATAAATATTGACCGTAAATGGAGAGATTAAAAGATCAATTCTCATCTAATTACAAACCTTACAAATATATTTTGTACTTTTATCTTTTACTTACTTCAGCCATTGGGCTGCTGCCATGCTGGGGCATCTCTTTCAATTGTTTAACCGAAAAAAATAGACCCCAGTACCTATGTTTTTTTTTAAAGCCTGGTGCTCATTCCATTGGTCTCTTTGGCCGGAAGGTTAAATTACCAGAACGTAAACAAACCAACATCGGTTGTCAAGCTGTTGTTAGGGTACAAACACTAGCACAAAGACAAACGCACGTGTGTGTGTGTGTGTATGTATTCGTATATAAACACACTAGCTTAAAAGCCGTCCGATAGGATGGCTTTTAAGCTTAGCTCCTGTGGAGAGCTCTTCATTAGGCTTTGAGACCAGAAAAGACGCTTCATTCATTAAGTACATATTAGGTTTTATTAAAATTGAACAATATTTTCAAGCAATGAACAATTTTCATCAAAACAATGATATAATTTGTCGATGCATGATAAAGAACAGCACCACCACCACCACCACCACCACCACATCTGTCATACACACACCATTCAGTCTTTTTTCTGATGGTAATGGGGTGATAGTAGTAGTATGAGCTGTAGTTGTGATAGAGGCAGAGGTGGCGGGTGTGGTGGTGGTTGTGGTAGCCGAGGCGGTCGGGGATGACGGTGAGAGTAAGCGACGTGAAAGACAGTGGTGATGGTGGTGGAGGGGAAGGCAACGAAGTCAAAGGTAGTGATGGCGGTGGCGTCAGAAGTCTGAATGGTGTGTGTATGGCAGATGTGGTTGTGATGGTGGTGGTAGTAAGAAAATGAATTCCGTGTTCAGTCCCTCTTTCTCTTATTATTACTCCCATTGCTACCTCAACACTACTACTTTTAATAAAACATCAACAGTAGAAGTGTCATTGAATAGTAAGAGGGGTCAAAGTGTGACACACTGATACACACAAATTAGTTTTCGCATTTATTAATATATATTTATATATATATGGCAGGCTTTTAGATTCTTTTTACGAAATCCACTAATAAAGCTTTGGTCAGTCCGGGGCCATAGGAGAGGACTGAAACCGAAATCATGTTGTTGGGAAGCAGATGTTTTACCACACAGCCATGCCATGTAATTCTGTATATATTAACTCGTATGTGCATATACATTGCGGATAATATTTGTGTGCATGACAATATGTCTCTTCTTGTATGTGTGTGGGTGTTAGTGTAGCCAAACAAGAAAGAGAGAGAGAGAGAAGAGAAACGGAGAGAGACAAGAGAGACGGAGAGCGAGGCATGTGCGCGCATGCGTAAAGAAACATTTTTCATTCAGTCGTAGGTTTTCATGCCTTGTCACTAACAATCTAACCAGATTTGTTATTCCAAGATGCGAATAGGAGGGGAAAAAATATGGTAAAATAAATCAACGAAGAAGCAAAACTAAATAACACACACACACACAAATAAATATATATAGTCAAATTACATAAAATCAATAGAAAGATCACTGAAGAATAGAAAGCCAAAATAAAACAGAATATTAATATCTTGTATATAATGGCATGCAAAGCTTTTATTGGTCATTTAGCACATGAATGATGGTCAAAACTCATTTTCGTAAGAAGCAGAGTTGCTTTGACCGAAACCTTATCAAGTTAGGAAGTGATAGCGTTTTGTTGATTTGGGAAACGGAATTGTAAAATGTAAAAGTGGGATGTGGAAATGAACAAACTCACACATGCATATATTTACATGCATACATACGTGTGTGTGTGTGTGCATATAAAGGAATTCAGCAACAACAAACAAAATAGGAGAAAAATGCAGAAAGTAGCGTGATCGAACCCGGTTCCACGTGGTTGGGGGGCGATCTCGTTAAACCACAAAATCATACCTACGTCTAACAACTGTGTGTTTATATATATATATATATATATATATACACACACACACACTCACGTATGTATTTAAGCAAGCATATGTGTGTGTGTGTGTGTGTGTGTGTGTGTGTGTGTGTGTGTGTGTGTGTGTATGCGCATGGTCTCAATTAACGGAAAAACTGTTATGTTTCTACACGTAAAATGATGGGAACAACTTATATTGATGATTTGATCACACGTGTGTGTGTGTGTGTATATATATATATATATATATATATATAACCATTTAATGTTGAATAACAAAACGTATAATGGGAAGCAAAGAAAAAAAATAAAAAGGAGAAAGCCTGCAAGGATGTCATAGTGATCGTGTTAGAATATGTACGACAGGTAAATGGGAGAAGTCAGAAAAAGCCACAAAGATATATTAGACAATAAGAAAGACGACCAATCACACATGTCAAGGAAGCAGCCATCCAGCCCGTCAGCCTGTCAAGCCGTCAACCAGCAAACCGACTTGCCAACATGCCAACAAGTTTGCCATCCATTTAACCAGCCAGCTAGCTAAACATCGAACTCCAGAAAAAAAATATACTGAGATGTATAGGGCTAGGAAACGTTCTGCGCTGCAATACCACGTATGTAATATAGCGAGTACTTTCATTGATTGAGAATATCACAGTAATAAGCTCGATGAGTATTTGAAATCTAATTATGAATCCATATTGTATAGAGAAAATCTAATAAGACCGAAACGTCTGATAGTCTTAAAGACAAGGTTCACTCGTTGATTGCTCATTTTGTATTTTTTTGTACAGCGGGAGATTTTGTATTCGAATCGCAAGGAGAATCTCGATTAATTGTGGTTCATATTCAGGGCGTTTATTACAACATAATCATTATTCATTTATCCGTTGTTTATTAATATTCATATCCATATCATTATTATTATTATCGAGTGAGAGAGCAGTGCATGCCATCGAAGTGACATTATGGTAATAAATACAAAGCCCAGTCTACCCATCGTGACCACCCGTCCGATAAGAATACACCAGGCACATGCATCACAACCATATGTGCGCGACATAGAATTTTCTTCAGGTCGAGCAGCCCATCCCGCTCAAAAGGTCCCTGAATAATGGTTAAGGTTGAGGAACAAAATACCCGTGTTTTCAAAGGTGAATTATTCAAACTCCAAAGAATTCCTCTCAACACATGGCTATGATGCTCCCCCACTACTTCTGGTCATGATCAGAGATGCACCTATGGTCAGCCACTAAGGGACATGCTCAACTGGTTAAGGTCAAACGACTGACAAGCAAATCTGTGGTATTATTATTATTATCATCATCATTATTAGTATTATTATTATTTCTCTTTATCACAAGTTTTGTTGGAGCTCCTGAGTCTTGCATGCGTAGCGGGCTTACTACCTGCAGCCTACGGTTCCATGCTATCCATTCTTTTCAACTATCTAATACTTTCTTCATTATTCTGGCTATGCCAAGGAGGCAAACCTTTTGTAACAGTTCTACTGGGCATTCTATTCCAATTCCCTTTATATTCCCCTTGATGCCTTCTCATACTGTTTCCAAGGACCTTCATTTTCCATAACTGAGCTATTTCGTACTTAAGAGGGTTCTATCTATCTTTTCGCCTTCCGTCTTGACTACTCGTGAATCAGAGGGGGCATGTAACGTCAACTATACAGCATATGTGGTGCACCTTCTCCACCGCTACTAGGTCCGGTCTGTTATGCTCCAGCTCCTGATCTGTTTGGATTGAGAAATCCCAGAGGATTTTGCTAGTCTCCGACTCTACCACTCTCTGCGGTTTGTTCTCATACCACGTCTTGCCTCTCTCTATCCCCCACTTTTCGCACAGTTTCCAATGGAGCACTTTCGCTACCTGGTCGGGTCGCCACAAATTGTAACGGTTCTGGGCAAGTCTAGGGCATTCATTCGTAATATGGACATGGTTTCATTCTCTCTATCGCAGATGCGGCACAGCGGAAACACTTGTTCATTCCTCAGTTCGTTGCCAGAGCTTGGTCCTGCGCTGCCATTATACTGCTCTCGGTCTCTTTTTTGGAGCTTCCTTTCATTAGCCAATCCCACCTATTTTATCCAGCAACTTCTGTTGTGGCTACATGCAATTGATTGTATAATCCCTTCTTGCGTGATTCTATTATTATTATTATTATTATTATTATTGGTTTTCAGGATGAATAACTAAATGAAGCGCAAAGCATTCCTTACATGAATACTGTATGTGGATTATTTAAGAAAAAAAAAACACGGCTGAAAGAAATTAGATAAATAGAGGAGCTTGAAAACATGGTTTTTAAGCAAGATCTTCCCAACAAATAGAGAAAAAACAGTCTCCACCCCACCAAAACCCAAACAAACAAGCGTGTCTATTAAGGTTATTGTATTTCGTATAAATAAAGAGATTTAACTGTTTTCGTTGTTCCTTTGTTAATTTTGTAACTGTATATATTCTTTATATAAAATATTCATTCATTCATTGTAGCTGATATGTCAATGAAAATCTAACAAGAGATTTATGATGCACAAGTATGTATGTGTGTGTGTGTTTATGTGTGTGTGTGTCTATGTGTGTGTGTGTTTATGTGTGTGTGCGTGTACATGCGCCTGTGTGTGTGTGTGTGTGTATATGTGCGTACGTGTATTATATACACGTATGTATATTATTTTATGCTTTTATTCTTTTGTGTACACACCTTTTAGTATATATCTGCACATTATATATATATATATATATATATATATTTATATATATTATTGATATATATGTGGGTGTGAGTGTGTGTATGTGCGTATGTATATGTGAGTATAAGCTTGTGTTTGTGTGTGTGTGCGTGCGTACGTGTGTGAAGTGTTTAATGAAAGAGAGGTGGAGAGAAGAAAGTGAGCAGAAAAAGAAGCAAAATTAGTTGAATGTAAAAAAAGGTGAAAAGAAGCGAAAGAACATAATACAATAGGAGTCCATGTTGAGTGCGGGGTGAATGAGAGCCCAAGCTGCAGCATAAACAGTCTTTGTGTTGAAGAAATAACAAACCGGAGAATTGGGATGGGGGCGATGGGGAAGATCTGTGGTTTGGCGGTCAGCGTTTCACAGTTGGTTTAATGAAGCATAAATTTAAGCTCACATTCAGTACAGCACCTCACCAGACCGCAACAACAAAAACAACGGCAATTACTACTACTACTACTACTACTGCTGCTATTAACAACAACAACAATGGACAGGAGTAATAGTTATGGGATCATCAACAGTAAACTCAGCAGCTACATCAACATGAAGGAAAAGTAGTAGCAGTGGCAGATGATGATGATGAGGAGGAGGAGGAGGATGATGGGGATATTATTATTTAAGGTGTCGAGCAGGAAGAATCGTTAGAGCGCCGGGCGAAATACTCGGCGGTATTTCGTCTGTCTTCACGTTCTGAGTTCAAATTCCGTCAAGGCCGACTTTACCTTTCATCCTTTCGGGGTCGATAAAATAAATACCAGTGAAACACTGGGGTCGATGTATATGCAGACGCTCGCAAACCCACATACATATTCGCTCTCGTGAATACAAACAGAGCAAGGAGCCTTGGATCTAGGTTAGAAACCGAATCTTTTTCTTTTGTTAAGAAAGCATTTCGCCCGGCCTGCTGATGCTTCTGCCAGCTCACCGCCTTTTTTTGGTAAGAACTATTGAAAAACTGAATAATAACGTACATAAATTCGAAGTACATACATAGTCATATCTGCTGAAGTATTGACTAATAGCTAAATATATACACAGATATGTGCATGCAGAGTCACCAAGCACAAACGTATGTGTGTGTGTGCGTGCGTGCGTCTATGTGTGTGTGTGTGTGTATGCATACACACACGCGCAAACAGACACACAAATACATACATGCAGCCACATGCGCATGCACCCTCCCCCCGCACCACCACCACCACTGTTTGTGCTGCTCGGTTTGAGGCTTGCATCTCTCTTCTAACAAGTCCAATCGCACAGCAGGATGCACACAACAAACGTCGGATAATATTAACACCCCACTGTGATCGGTAGCCACTACGCTGCGAGGGGCACATTCGGACCGAGCCGCCGCAGGGCAAAGAAGCTGGACTAGCAACTCAAGAAAGAGAAAAACCTCCGCTTGATAAATATGTAACCGTCTCTTTTTTATGTTTACTTTCATTGAAGTGTCGACGTTTGCTCAAGTTTAAGTAACATCATTAAAACAAATTGTAATTTGTAGAACGCACAACAATGAACCACATGTGTACACTCATATATCCACACACTTATATTAGTAACTATAGATGCGCTCGCACATGCGCAAGTAAATACACGCACACATAAATTATGTGTGCGTGTACCTGCTTCAGTATGGCTATTGTTAAAATAGTGAAACTATATATATACACACACATACAAAATGCATACACACACATATACATATCTATATTTACGCACACACATACACACATATATGTATGTATGTATGTAAGTGTATATGTATGTACATATGTGTATATATACACATTATTATTATTTACTTTTAATCTGCATGTTTGTTAGAATCACTTGCTGAGACCCACCCAGCGTCCTAGAGCGAGTGAAAGATAAGAAATGTTACAGTATGACTGAAAACTTGGAGAGTGGAGGAGGCAGGGGAAGTAGCGAAATATCTTCATGTAATACAACACAGACATTTAAATTGATAGGGTTTTTCTAAGGATCTGGGCAATACTTGTCAGCACAAACGTTTGGATTTCTGGGAGACATGGTGCTCCTGGGATATTATCTAGATATTTCTGACATCCTTTTCTTATCGTACCTCGGGCATCCACAGTAACAGTTCTCGCTTTAAGATGCCACATCTTTTGTACTTCAATTTCCAGGTCCTTACATTTACTTACTTTGTTAAATTCAGCTTACAAGTATGTTCTTCCTCGTCTTTAATGACTATGTCAGGTCGATTAGCCTGGATCGTTTGAAAAGGAAAGTGATGGTGTAGAGGAAAGTGTTGTCTTCTAGCAAATTTATTGAAAGGTGGGTGGATGTAGGAAAAAGGGTCAGTATGAATGGACCAATTTTGAGAATACACTTGTAAAAAGAATAAAAGGGCTCTTTCCCGTGGCTTTTGTGGGTTTTCCCACGAGCAGTCTTAAAGTGCCTCCTCTATTGGGAGTTTTATTTGTTTTTTTCCTTGTTATTTTATTTACACGTTCTAAAACCCTTTGTATCGTCCTGTTTTGTCCTTTAATGTATCTTTATATCAGCCCTTGTGGCCAATAAAAGAATTATTATTATTATTATTATCATTATTATGGCCGCCATACTGGGAGACACGGTAACTTGAAGCTCTGTAAGTTGTAATAGTGTTTATAATCTTTTCGGCCTTCTAAAGCCCCGTTCTTTTATTTTTATTGTCACCACCTTGTTTCTGACATTATCTGGACTGCGCTTATAGTATTGTTATTCAGAAATATCCACTGTTTTGCAGGGGGTGCACATCAATATTTTTTTGACTTTCACTAACAGAAACATTTATTGAAACATGGATGATAAAGAAGTCATCATAATGTTCGATGACGAGACGCGTTCTTTGTCGGAGAAAAAAAAAGAGAATAGTGGAGAAGCATTGACTAAATGACGTCACTAGCACGCCATTGAATACATTTTCGTCTCTAAGCAGCGTCAAAACAGTAAAGCAGCAATTAAACAACAAAATATTCGAAGACGACGACAACAGCAACATCAATAATAACGTTTTATTGTTATTTTAGCCTTAGATTAGGTCTGTTCCATCAAAACTGATCTTAGATCATCATCATCCTCGGCTTCGGCGTCGATATACTCCCCCCCACCACCGCTTGATCGTTTTCAGAGAAAGCAGAATGATGCTGCTTGGCAAGCGTGGCTTTATATTTAACTGCGTAAGTAGTAGGGAAATGTGAAATGGAATATTTCCAACCGGAAATGGAAACCGAGTCACTATCTCAGCACAATGAGATCATAAGCTTTGTTTCCTCACAATCTTGCCGACTGTTGATCGAGGAAGGGGAAATTTGGAGACGAAATAATAGACGGGGGTATGAAAGTCATATGTTCCAGGACTAATTCTGTTGCACGCCGACAGATGGCAGCACACGGTTACATGCGCAGTGAGAGCGAGCAGTGACCGTCATGTGGCAGTGTGCCGACTGACTTCGCTGTGCTTACTTTGCAAGTTGTGAAATTTGTGTTTTTGGGACCACATGTATGTTGTAGTCTGCGAGTTTGTCATGGACAGGAACAAAGAGCCAACGTGAAATTTTACGTTAAACTTGGAAAGTCTGCTACAGAGATATTGTGTATGTTTCGGCAAAACTTACGGCGACGAGGCAATGGGTCGCGTGCAATGTGTAGAGTGACACATGCGCTTCAAAAGCAGAAGAACGTCTCTGGAAGATGATGAGCGATCTGGAAGACCTACCACGAGTGTCACCCCCGGGAATGTAGTATTGTGCATCGAGAATTCGCCCCCACCCCAGGGCCAGACCGTCAATCGAGAGTGCAACTGCAACGATTTGAAGCGTCTGAGAGAAGACATTCGACGAAAGCACCCGGATGTGAGAGCGAGGAATTGGATTCTTTACCGAGCTCTCCTCACTGGTCAGCTTCTCGCCACAAACAGAATGGTATCGCTTCCACACCCGCCCTATTTTCCAAATTTAACTTCTGCGGACTTCCACCATCTTTTCGCCAAGATTAAAATGCAGCTCAAAGGTCGCCGTTTTAACACCGTTGTCGAGATTCAGAGCGAATCGCAGAAAGTCCTCGACTCGCTTACGGAAAACAATTTCTAGGCCGGATTCCAAAAGTGGGATCGGTGGGACAGGTGTGTTGCTGCGCAAGGTGACTATTTCGAAGGAGATGCTATTAAAACTCGGGTAAATAAGTTATTAAATATAACTAGTCCTGAAACTTTTTGATACTACCTCGTAAAAGACAGAAAATAACCGAAGCGATAAAGAGTTAGAAGAGAAGGAAATGAGAAAAGAAAAAAATAAACAAATAAAGAAAGAAAGAAAGTAGAACGAAATAAAGAAGGGAAAGAAAGAAAGTGTGAAAGAAAATGGTGAGTCGGGAAGAAAGAAAAGTGTGATAGGAAAGATGTTAGGCCGAGTTTGGGTTTCCCATCATCCAAGAGGATCGCCTCACAAATAATTGAATGAGATTTAAGTTACCAAACTTTGCACTCGTGCATACACACACATATGTTTGTATATCTGTACAAACGAGAGCATGTGTGTGTGTGTGTGTGTGAGCGCACGTGTGTGTGTTTGTATGTGAATAATTATTGCTGTTTATAAACCTAGAGCAGTAAATTAATCAGATCTACTGGTATAGAATGATTTCAGTATGTATAAAGAAATAATGTATCAGAATACGTGAGAAAATTGCATATATATATATATATATATATATATGTATATATATATATATATACACAATTTTCTCACTATATATATA
>NC_068988.1:97547659-97551359 GCF_001194135.2 Octopus bimaculoides
TTAATGTCAGCGAGGTAGGTATCAGAATGGGTAAGCATAAGAAAGACAGATGACTAATAAATGAATGAGAGAGAGAGAGAGAGAGAGAGAGAGAGAGAGAGAAAGAGAGAGAGAGAGAGAGAGGGTGGTTGTGTGTTAAAGTGAGAGAGTAAATGAAAAGATACAAGCTGATAAAATAAATGACTATATGATTATGGGATATCCCGGTAATCAATTCATTATGGTGTAGAGTTTTATACACTGAGAAGAAAATTATCGGTTTAAGTTTTCGATTATCAGAAAATATAAGAAGCCGTCACCATGTCTGCTGTGGATGGAAAGAAGAACACACACACACACACACACACACACACACACACACACACACACACAAATGTATATATACATATATATATATATATATATATATATACATGTACCTATACATACATACACACGTACATACATTATGTCTGTGTATGTATTCATTCACATATATGTATATTTATTCATTTGTATTCACATTTTATGTACATACCTATCATATATGCAGACATAAGAATATATGCGTATGTGTTTTACATACATACATATATATATGTGTGTGTGAGTGTACGCGCACGCACGTTTGTGTATACATGTATATAAATGAAAATATGCATATATATACACATGAAGTAGCTTAAAATAATATATTTAAAAAACATGTATGTATAGTCAAGCGCATACGCACATACAATGCGATATCAACTGAAAGTATATATATACATATATACACATCAACTATTTAATACGTCTGAACATTCTATTTCACTCACTATATTTCTCCATTACTCTATTGAAAGTCATAGCAAGATTCAATTATTTTATCTCGCCAATACTCTTATTTACAAATGAAAAAAAATTGAAGAAGCGAAAAATGGAGGGAAGGGAAGGTGAAGAAAATTCTCCCCCGCCCCGCACCAGCTGTTGTGTAATTTTACACAAGCTCAAGTATAAACACGCATATACGTAAATATGTAAACGTGCATGCACACCCAACACAGAAATCGTATTTCCGTCTTGAGAATATTTCTCGAAAATTTCCCGACAAACGTCCAACTTATTTTCGCTGCTTTGCAGAATAACATCCATGGATATCTATATTATTCATGCATGCCTGCGAACATAGAGCGACGATATGGAGCAGTCATCATCAGCACGTTGGTCAAAAACCTTAGCGGCATTACTTTCGACTTTTTACGCTTTTGAGTCCAAGTTTTATCGACATCGACAGAATATGGTCAAGTACTGGCGTTGATGTAATCAATTTATCCTTCCCCTCAAAACTGCTGGTTTTGAGTCCTGTGATGGGTCAGCATCCCGTTCATGGAAAATGTTGCGATCTCGGTCATTTATAGACACGGAAACCGGGTAATCGGCCTTACGAATCCTAGAGATTAAGAATAAAAAAATAGGCACATATACATACCTCAGTGCATGCATGTATGTCAGTGTGTATGTGTTTGTTTGTGTGTGTGTGTGTTGGATATGTACACATACAGTTGTATTTGTATGATTTAATTAACTCTATAGATATTATTCGTGTAAAACGTTACGACGTTAAATTTAAGTTCACAAAATGGTTTCAATTTCCTCTGGAGCTAGTTTGCTTTGCAGAGGAAAGCAAAGCTATAGTTGTATGGAAGAAGGTAAATTTGCAATTTGGTGTCAAATCTGCAGTACAATTTTTGTCAGGTTTGTCAGTGAACTTACCCACAGTTTCGAGCGACAAAAATCTCGACATCATATTATAAGCAATCAATAATCGATATTAACATCTTTATGCGTTTCTGGATCGCTAACTTGTGTCCTCTTCGCTATATACATAGGGTGTTCGGACTAAAATTGATAGTTGACATAAAAGGACACAATATCCCGTCCAAAATTAGAAGCATTTTTAAAAAATAAAGATATCAGGTAGAGTTTGGACGGGCGATAAGTGCTTACTCAAAGTCGCCGCTCTCAACTTCCACCGTTTCCTCAAGCCGGCTCTGGAATCAGGCACCAACCATTTCCTCCTGCATCTCTGAGAAGATCTTCGGACATCTCCGTCATCTTAGCCACCAGCTCAGCCTTGGAGTTGCAAGCAGCATGGTTGGTGTTTTTCTCAACTACGTCCCGCACATAATAATCAATGGGTTTACAATCGGCGGAGTCAAGAGACCAGAAACTGGGGATAGTTGTAGGGGTTTTCCGACAACCACTTCTGACTCTTTCCAGAGGCATGACAATGAATCGAATCCTGCTGCCACACATATCACCTTCCAGCAGCAACCTTCTCCAACCTGAGATTAATTACAGTCTCCAGCAGTTTGATAAAGCCACCTGAATTGAGCTTTAGGCTCTGTTCAATGATGCAGGGATGAATTCCGGCGTGCGGACACAGTGAGAACGTCTGTTGTGTCTCTTCCTGCTGGCCGCGGCTTTGTAGTGTCCGTTAACGCTGTTCATGTCACGTTTTACAGACTTTACGGTGTTCACATTGAACACCAGTCACGATGCAAACAGTTTGATGCCTTGCGCAAATCATCAAGATATATGTAACTCTTTTGTAATATTCAGATTACCTCCAGTCCTCCATGTCAACTAACTTTTACTCAACTAGGACTTGAATCTTTAAGCTGTTCTTGAAAAAAGGAGACGTAAATGAATCGTCATATTTCGTCCGAACACCCTGAATGTATCATCCTTAAAGTTTGCCCTATTACGTTCATCTACCTGATAATAATCTAGTGGTTATTTTACCAACCAAATGTGTGAAAATCCACAAAGTGCTTTAGAATTTTTATAATTAAAAACAAGATTACAATGAGCAGATGAAACAGTTGTAAATTGATGCATGAAAAAAAAAACTTGCTCTTTTCATTCTTTTTCTTTGGTCGGTATTTCGTTGAGGTACAGTGTTGAATATCACTTCTAGCCTGAGCTAGAAAAGGTGTTGCAACAGAAAGACATATTGAATATTCGTAAAAGCTCGTATCTAATACAAATAGGAGTGAGCAAAGATCTTGGAGAAATAAACATTGGAAATGTTCCACCCCACGTAGAAACAGCAAGAAGTGCACAAAATTTTTCAGGCTCTTCTAAATCCATTGTAGTTTTGGAAACCCTTCGTCAGCAGGTGTCTCAAGTTAACAACCATTTCGACCCTTAGCCTGTATATCTTGCTTGTCATTCGATCTGATACACGAACAAAGAAGGAATTGATTATAATGTATTACTGGCAATCAATAGCAGATACAACACAGTGACATGGGGCAACAAAGAATCAAGTACGTGGTTTCTGAATGGCTAGAAATCCCAAGAATCATACGAAACGAAGGACACATTGGAGAAAGAAAGTCAAGATAGTCTATGTTTGAAGAAACGATAGGAAACGCCACGGCTGGAAAGTCTTTCATAAGAGAGTTCACTCGATGAACATTTACGTGGAAGCTGAATGACAGCAACAGCAAAAACAATGACAACAATTAAAGCAACAAAAACAATAGGATAAAGAACAGCTCCACTGATATTATAAAAGTAGAATAATTGAATGAAGGAATGACTGAATAGATGAACGCAGTAAATAAGAGTATCAGGTGACAGTTTGTTTCTTGGTGTTTTAGTAGAGAGAGAGAGAGAGAGAGAGAGAGAGAGAGAGAGAGAGAGAGAGAGAGAGAGAGAGAGAGAGAGAGAG
>NC_068988.1:97551956-97555860 GCF_001194135.2 Octopus bimaculoides
TTATGCATGTGCGTACACACACACACACACACAAAGGCAGACGAGAGAGAAGATAATTTTAAACAAACTAGCTTATTTCACATAGAGGTTTTACAGAAATGTAAACATATCTCGCAACGTGTAATGTGCTGCGGTTTTGCGTGTGGCTGTGTGTGTGTGTAAGGAGCAAATGGTAAAACTTAGACACATAAAGCAAACAAAAAAAATAATAAAATACGTACACATCCCATTAAATTGAATATCATCACGAAAAGTTTATGTAAAAAAAAAAAAAATAGAATTAAAACCAGGAATTTTTTTTTTCCAAATTCCAAGAGAAAATACTGACATAAATGAAAGGGAAATTGAAGCTGAAGTGATGATGATGATGACGATGATGACGTCGATGATGACCACGATGATGATGACGATGATGATGACAACGATGGTGATGGTGTTTGTTATGATGATGGTTACTGCGACGGTGCTGATGATGATAGACACGGTGACGGCACCTAGCATGATCCCCGTACCTTTTCTTTTTAAAAGGAATTGTTATTGTAGCTATTGTTGTTTTCCTCCTCCTCCTCCCCTTCCGTCACCAACTTCAGTTTATAAAGTTAGCTTTACTAACAACACTGACACCACAGATGAACCCACCACCACCACCAATAACAACAACATCAACAACCAACACCACCTCCACAAACAACAACAGCCAACACCCCCACTAAAACTTCTCCCACCACCATCACCAACACAACAGCCACCGCCACAAACACCACCACCACCACTAATCTATCACTACCATCATCAACACCACTGCTGCTGCCACCACCGCCACCATCATCATCATCATCATCACGACCGCCGCCACCTATGCCACCTCAATGGATATCTTCACAAAAGTTATTTTGCCTTTTCTTACGTTTTTAACAACACAAAAAATCGCTCCCAACAAACTCAGCCAAGGCAAAAATTACAAGAAAATCAACGCAAAACCTCTTTCCTTGCTCACAGAACATTAATTTAGCAGCCATGTTGACATAAATGCCTCGACGCCGTATATCTTGTTGGCATCTTTTGTTTGCACAATTCTCGGGGGATTTTATATCTACAGGGGCTGTTATTATTATTATTATTATTATTATTATTATTATATGTGCATCAACATGACTATTTGTACTTGTCTAGCTATTTGTTGTTTTTTGTTATTATTTTGTTTATCAGTTGGTGCTTTTGTTGTATGAGTTTTTTTTCTCTGTATTTTTAATTGCCTTTCCAACCCCGCCATCTCCTCCTAACTATATGCAACGGGTTCATATTGATAGAGTTATCTGTTTAGATTTTTTTTTATCATCCGAGTATGAATTTCTGTGTGTAGGCTTTCGGTATAAGTGTTTATATACTCAGGCAACGTATATCTAGGGATGTAAGCACGTACACGTATGTGTATATATATGTACGTGTATCTGGGAGTAAATGTGTGTGTGTATCTATGATGTGTATGTATATACGTGTGCATATATATGATGTATGTATATATATAATACATTTAAATATAAAAGTGTATATTGAATATGTTTTTATGTATCAACTACAAATGTTTGATATATTTTTTGTTATAAAGAACACATATTTACATACTCAGACATAGGCATATATATGCACACATACATACACACATTTGTGTATACAGAGAGACACATAAGTATCTATGTATATATATGTGTGTGTGTGTATATATATATATATATATATGCATATATATGTATACACACACACACACACATAATGCCTATACAGCCCTACATACGCATACATATTTTCACACACACACACAAACACTACCAGTGTGTTATCTCGCTAAGTATTTCTTTTTCTCGTCGCCCATTGGACTCGCTTCCACCATTGTGGTTCCTCTCCCCACAAGATTCTTTCCCTCTTCTCGTTCTACAAGATTCTTTCCCTCTTCTTTCCCTCTTCTCGTTCTACAAGATTCTTTCCCTCTTCTTTCCCTCTTCTCGTTCTACAAGATTCTTTCCCTCTTCTTTCCCTCTTCTCGTTCTACAAGATTCTTCTTGCTGGTGCCGTTATTGTCTTTCCTGTCAGGATTCTTCTTCTTCGTCTTCTCCTTCTTCCTTTCTCCTTCTCTCCTCCTCCCCTTATTCTTCTTCGTCTTCTCTTTCTCCTTTTCTTCGTCTTCTCCTTCTCCCCTTGTTCTTCTGCATCAACGTTGCTTTTCTTTTTTCATTTCGATTTTCTTTCGGATTTGTTGTTTATATATATTATTTATATATGTTATTTATATATGTTATTTATATATATTTATATTTATTCATTTATTTATTACAGTATTTTTTTTTTTTACTCATTTCAATTCCTGCATTGCCATTGTCCACGCGGCTGTTGTCACTGTTTACAAATGATGACAACGATGATGATGACAACGACGATGATGACGATGACGATGATGATGATGCAGGCACAAGTTCTTGTCCTTGATGTTACTGTTGTTATCGCATGTTGGCGGCGGCGGCGGCGGCCTTCGTGCGTTTTACCCTTACCTTATTGTTGTTGTCGCTGTTGTCGGGAGTGGTAAGGGTCTATTTTGGTGGGCAGGAGGAAGAAAAAGAATTTGATATGGATTCTTCGACATTTATACATGTAGTAGTTGTAACAGTAGTAGTAGTAGCTCTTATTAATGTTAGAAGTGATATTGTTGTTGCCGTTCTTGTTGCTTTTATTTTTTGTTTTGTTCTTATCGTAACACTTTTTGCTGCTTTTCTTGCTGTTAGTCTTCTACTACTACTACTACTACTACTTGTAGTCCTGTTGATAACGAGTAATGAAAGTATTATTTTCAAGGTTTTGTTATTTTTGTTTTCCTCACTGTTTTAATCAAGTTTTTCCTTATTCTTTTCCAGCAGTTACACACACACACACACACACACACACACACACACACACACACATACACACACACACGCACACACACACACACACACACACACACACACCTATTTGTTTTAGGTGCTTGTTCGTCTTTGCTGCTGTTCTGGGATGTTCTTGTCATTGTTGTTGCACTTTCTGATTATTTCCTGCTCTCGTTCGTTGTTGATGCTGATGATAATGATGTATATTTTAGCAACGTTACCTTTATTGTTTTCCTTCTCTTCTCGGAGCGTTCGATTTCATTTACTCCGGTTAATTCTGTTAACGATTTCTCGGGGTTTCTTTTCCACGATACTTAACACCCAAGTACCAATCTGAAGATCCTTGCTGTCCCCACTACACCATATGGGGCAATTATAGAGTGAATTTTAGGGCTTATAAATCTAATATTTTCCTATCCTTCCTTAATACCGGTTCCCATATCCTGCTCATATCTGCACTCGGTCTGCTTAGGAGGTTGTTGTGTCCTAGCATATGCGCTGCTTGTTTTAGTTTTCATATTTTCCAGTGGTGTCCTCTATCTATTATTTTAACTTCATCTCACAGGGGGAAGTGGTTTCCGTTTTTCCACACATGATCAGCTATACCCGATTTATCAATATGTCCTCGTGTCACAGCCTTGCGATGTTCGTCTACCCTTATTTTGAGGGGGGCGACGTGTTTCGCCTTTGTATAACCTACCACAGCTGCATGGGAAGGAGGACACGCGGTCTTTGCCATGTTCTCTTCTATTGTTGGTTTTACTCGAAGGAGATATTTGCGAAGTGTTGTATTGCTCTTGAACACTGTCCTGATGTCATATGGGCCACATATCTTTTGTATCTTTTCGGCGAGGCCTTTCACAAAAGGTAGACAGACTGGGGACAGTTTATTAGCCTCATCCTCTCTCTTCTTCATAATTGGAGTGAATAGTATACTTTTGTGGTTGTTGTTGCTTAACAGATCGTTATTGAGCTTGATCATTTCTTCA
>NC_068988.1:97555870-97561244 GCF_001194135.2 Octopus bimaculoides
TGCTTAACAGATCGTTATTGAGCTTGATCATTTCTTCATGGTGTGTAGGCATTGAGCAATCCCTCTCTTTACACTGTATGGATGGTGGGAATTGAAGCTGAGGTGTCGACCAGTAAAGGTCGGCTTGCGGTATACGGATGTCCTGAATCCATTCTTGGTGTGTGTTATTAATACGTCCAAGAATGCCAGCTGATTGTCTTTTTCTTTTTCCATTGTGAACAGTATGGATGGCTTCATTGAGTTCACATGATCTAACAGCACTTGGACATCTTCCTTGTGGGGCCATTGGTAGTGCTTGTGAACATCTTGCGCAGAAAGCGTACAAGCGTAGACACGACAAAGCCCAAAAGCTCCACTGGCTACTATGCTGTAAGTATGGATATGAGGTTATGGGTGCTTGGTACCAACATACCCCGGAAAAGATAATGGACGAAAAGCGGAAGGCAAAAATACTCTGGGACTTTGATTTTCGGACAGGCAAAGTGTTAGAGCACCGAAGGCCGGATTTAGTAACCTTTAGGAGGGAAAAACAAGAGTGTCTTATAATTGACGGGGCAGTACCAGGAGATCAACGTATCGTCATGAAAGAAAAGTAAAAGCTGATAAATATGGAGACTTGAGAATTGAGATCGCTAAGATGTGGCAGCTACGAGAGTCAAACAAAGTTTATCCCTATTGTCATCGGAGCATTGGGTTCAATACCACCCAGTCTGAAAAAAAATATCTGAAAATCTTAGAAATACCCTACAATCTAGGTGTATTGCAATAGTCGGCATTACTTGGAACTGCGCGCATTTTGCGTAAAGTACTGTCTGTCTGAGATCCTTGTTGTGACTTGACAAACAGTGCAAACCTCGATAAACACAATATCTTCAATCAACAACCTCACGATATTGTATACTGTGCGACGTCTAATAATAATAATAATAATAATTTACCTCAAGGGTATCAAATGTTGGGGACAGTACAAATACAGGTTACAATCTGTGTGTTGGGGTAGGGTTTACATAAAAGATGAGAGGAAGGAAGTGGAAAAGACGTTGAAATGAAATGTCTACATTTTATACAAAGCACGTGACAACTTGAATGATGCAGTCCTCCTGATACAGGAGAAACTCTAACTAGATCCACAGACCCAGTTTTACCCTAACCCTCAAAAGGCAGGAGACCTCGTCCGACTTGTTCTTTAGTCTACAGACACACGCTCAGAATAGACCCATTCACCCGAACCGTTTTTGACAAATTTATTCGGGGTGAGCACCACTCCTTCCGACCTCACTTTCCTTTCCAAGAAGTCAATGACGTCTTGATTGAAAAGTAAAGTGGTTTTCCTTCATCCTTTTAATGTCGTCCACCACACACCGCCTAATCATTAAGGGCAGCGGGTTAATTGATACTATCAATCGCAGCACTTGTCTGGCACTTCATTTTATCAACCCTGAAGGGATGAAAGCTTCAGTGGGATTTGAACTCAGAACGTAAAGAATCGGAAGAGATGCTGGCATTTCTGACTCTCCCACGGCCCTACAAAGTCATCTGCTGGCAATTTTAATCTGTGACAACTGACCAAGGTCTTACTTTTTTTTATCCCCTTTTTTCTCCTTTTTTCTTCTTCTTCTTTAGTAGTTCACTTTATATTTCTTTGTCTTTTATTTGATTATTTAAGTCATTGGTCTGCAGCCATCCTCGGGTACCGTCTTGAAGGGTTTACGCGAACAAATTCTATTCTTCTCCTTTGCCCAACTGTTTATTTGAATGTCGCCAAAAGACACTTGGGACCTTGTGGCCTGCATAAGAAACCACCATCATCATCATCATCGTTGTTATTATTATCAACATTATTATTATCATTATTATTATTATTACCACCACTTTCTAATGAAAACTATAAAACAACACAAACTTAATTTGATTGCAATCGTGTTGAGTATGTTGCTAAGAAGTATGTTGTTTATTCACCAACTCAATCAACCAATCAACACATGTAATTGTTTACTTACAAACATTACACCAGCTTGTTCGCTCGTGTGTTTTTATTTTTTTTACTATGATGATGATGGCGGGGATGGTGGCGGTGGTTGTTATGGCGGCGCTGCTATTTTCTGTTTGCTTGCGACTTCGTGATTTTCCATTCTATCGCTTTTATCATTTTGCTTATTTGTTTATACAGAGAGAGAGAGAGAAACACACGTATATATATATATATATATATATATATATATATATGTAAGTGGGTGTGTATATATATATATATATATATTATATATATACACACACACACACACACATATGTGCGTGTGTGTATTGTGCTTTTTAATTTGATATGCCCTTGGGAGAAGAGTTTTCCAAGTTTTAGAGAGTGTTTCTTCCGGACGTTGGCGCCGCCATAACAACATCCCCGGCAATTTTCAAATGAACTTTTGTCCCCCGATGCAGGCGCATCACTCAGAGTAGTGTTAATATACTAACACAGCGTCACAATCTCTACCAAGCGAACGATCATTCGCTGCTCTCTCTCTCTCTCTCCCTCTCTATTTCACTCTCTAACAACTTCTACCTGTTCCTTTGCACGATACTTCAATCCATAAGTCTATAAATTGATCACTGCAACACGTTCCTCAACGATTTCCTGGGTCACCTCAGAAAGTATGCAAACTCTGCTTACTTTTACATCTCACTACATTTAGTTTCATTTGATGTGATCAGCATCTCTAGATATCTAGATCTTGCTCTTTTGGACGTTTAAACTTTGTTCGCCCTCTAGAGATTAGTGAGTTTAACATACTAATTGAAAGTGGGTGTTTAAACCGCCGTACCCAACAACCCACGAGGATCGGTTGTAAAGTCCATAGGCTGACCAATATGTTATCATAGAATATGGACAAATGAGGTTTATTTTTAAACAATCTCTTTAGAGGTCTCACATCCTCTATTGGTGTTGCAGAGCTTGGATCCTATTGAGAGGTAGTTTTCATCTTGTCGGTCAAAAATCCTCAACAGCAGATGTACCTTCTCTGCGATACTGGCTCCCAGCCAAGTGGTTTTTCATGTCGGGGAACAAATGATAGTCAGATGGGACCAAATCAGGAGAACAGGGAGAGTGATCCACCAGTTCAATGCCACACTCAACACACAGCAACCATTGAAACCAAGGACTCGTGTGGTGGAGTATTATCTTGATTAAACACGAACACTTTCGTCAGATTTCCTGGGCGTTTGGTCTTGGTAGCCTTTCGTAACTGCCTGAAAAAGTCAGTATAGAACACTCTATTGATGGTGTATCCCTTCTGAAGATTGTCAATAAAACGGAATACCTTCTGCATTCCATAAAACTGAGGCCGTCTACTTCTCTACAGAGGAAGCAACTTTGACATTCCTTGGAGAAAGTGAGGAGGTTAGGAAACGTTCTAATAAAAAGTGAATCCCATGAAGAACATGTAGAACACATTAAAGATTAGAAGAATACTTTACATCTATATATATATATTATTAGATATATAAAGAACAAGGGCTTTGGCGCTAAATCCGAAAACATAATTCCCATGGTTAACTGGTTTCCTTCTTGCAACTTTGCAGAGGTAAGACGCAATCCTTATTCACTTAGTTTTTTCTCCAACCATGCCTGTGAAAATCTAGTGTTAATTTTCGTAGTGAGGTTGTGAGTTCGATTCCCGGGCCGGGCTGTGTGTTGTGTTCTTGAGCAAGACACTTTATTTCGGGTTGCTCCAGCTCACTCATCTGAAGAAATGAGTTACGACGTGACGAATGACCATGGGACTGCACCTAGAAAGTTTTGTGTGTGTGTGTGTGTGTGTGTGTGTACGGAATCCACTCACAAGGCATTGTTCGGTCCGTAGTTAAAGTAGAAGACACTTACCCAAATGCCGTGCAGTGTAACTGAACCCGAAACCATGTGGTTCCCAAACGAGCTTCTTAACCACACAGACAGGCCTACCTCTTTTTTCTTCCTGACCAATTGACTCAGTCTTCCTCACATTGATGTTGTCTTTGGATGCAGTTTTCCTCACTTCCTTCGAGTGTTCTTTCCAAACCAACCACCGTACATTTCTCAAGATCATTTCTCTGAGCTTGTTTCATAGACACCCACATCTTTTCTTTATTACTTTTCTTCATCGCGTATTAAGTGAACAAGAGGTAAGGAATATGCACTAATCCACCCACTCCATTGCCATCCGCCGCACCCCTACAAAATTAAAAGAAAAACGGATGGACAAATGAGAATTAAAGTAAATAAATAAGATGTTTGGTTAAAGCTGCAGATTTATATCCGTTCAAAGTAAAAAAAACAACTGTAAAACAAAAACAAACAATATACAGGTTGTTTTCTTTAGCCCTAGGTCAACCTTTATTCAATTGACCCTTGGTCAAAAACATTCCAGCTGTTGTATAGCATTCCCCACCCTAGACATAGGCATAGTATACTTCGGAGTACATTATCCAATGTGATCACATTTTTTGAAGACGGTAGGTTGCGGTTTGGGACAAATAACTTCAGACACTCGTCCCATCGATGCCGAGAGGGAGCGGCGAAAATTCTTGTCATCTCTCGTTTGTATGCTTTTTTTTTCTTCCTAGGCATGTACCCTTGATCCTTGAGGCGGTAGGGTATGACTTACGGGCCATACTCTAGCATTTCGAGCGGCATCATGTCAGGTATGTGCTCTATGATGCCGCTACTCCTCCTGCTATTACTGTAGTAGCTATTGATGATGATGATAATGACACAGACAGACTGTCCGGAAAAGCCCTCAGAGTTTTAAAACATAAAATAAGGGAAGTGAAAGAGAGAGAGAGAGAGAGAGAGAGAGAGAGGGGGTGGACAGAAAGAGAGGAATGGAAGAGATAAAAGGAGTTAGAGTGTGGTGCACTCACACATGAAACGCAGAAGGACAGAATGGAAGTCGAAGAATTAAAGAATTTATTTATTTAACTTGACCTTTCACCTGGTTGGGGTTTGTTTGAGAAAGAGAGAAAGAGGCAGGTTCTGACCGCAAACGTTCCTCACTGATGTTGATGTTGCTATTGTTGCAGTTGATGATGATGATGATGTAGATGATTGTGGTGATGGTGGTAGTAGTGATGATGACAGACGAAGATGATACCGATAAACTGTTTCCCCTCCCCACAAGATCTGTCCCTACCCCTTACTTTACTCGGCTGTGAAACCTACCTTCATACAAACATACCCGAGAATTAACTAAATACATCAACTCTCTCTCTCTCTCTCTCTCTCCAACCAACTGACTACAATAAAAACAACAGAGAAAAATCTTATCTAAACAAAAACGCCGCATGTGATCGCACACAAACACAATCGTATATCTAAACAAACAGATGTAAATACACACACACA
>NC_068988.1:97561692-97567921 GCF_001194135.2 Octopus bimaculoides
ATATATAGATAGATAGATAGATAGATTAACTAAATTAGCATAGAATAATGGTTTCATATTTTTTATAATTAAGATCTAAACTGCTAATATATGAATGCGAAAGAGACAGTTGAATAGCTGTAAACCTACATTTGGGGAAGGGGCCACCCTGCCACCCTGTATATTGGAAAGAGACGAAGGGCAGTGAGCCGGCAGAATCGTTACCGCGCCAGACGAAATGTTTAGCGGGATTTCGTTCAGCTTTACCATCTGAGTTCAAATCCCGTCCAGTCGACTTTGTTCTTCGTTCTTTTCGGGGGTTAAATAAGAACCGCTTTAGCACTGGGGGATCGACGAATTCGACTACCCCACAAATATTAGGCCTTATACTTGTGATAGAAAGGAGTGCTTAGAACGTGGCAAGCTGCTAGAATCGACACATACTGGAAAACGGATTAGCGACATTTCTTACAGCTCTTCACGTTCTGAGTTCAAATAACTCCATAGTCGACTCTATCCTCCATCCTTTCAGGGTCGATAAAATAAGTACCACTTGAGCAATGGGGTTAATGAAATCAACTGGATCCTCACCCCAAAATTTCTGGTCTTGTGACGATAGTAGAAAGAAGGGTACTAAAACAGTGAAGCTGAAGTTTACTCTCGATTTACACACGCGCCCTAAAAGAATTGTATAATCTTTACAAATCTGCTGAAGAAAACCTTACCTCTGTCACCGTTGAATGCGTCTTTATCTGTACTGTAACACCTCAGCTCTCTGGTTCGACGTCAGAGAGAGAATGTTGAGACGCTGACATCAAGCAATGTCTGCATATTGCCGATGTCAAACAATGACAAGCCTGAGGGATCTATTTTAGGCGTAGCTAAGTGGACGACATTATAGGTCACCTTTCATTGGGTCATATGAGCAACAAAATCTCTACATTTATCTGCTGCAACAACTACCAAAAATCTGAACCTTCAACGATTATTGCCCGGACACAAGTCCGGGCATGGTTAATGGAAGACCATCAGTCACCCATGCATATCCGCTTCTCCTCCTCATGCCACCGATGTTATCCAAGAGAAAGACAAAAGATGATGCAGCTTGGCATCAATGACATTGCAACTCATTTCTACAGCTCAGTCAACTGGAGCAACGTGAAGTAAAGTGTCTTGCTCAAGAATACAACACACAACCCGGTTTGAGAATCGAACTCACTACCTCGATGTTCTAAAAATGAGCCATGTGCCTTCACTAAACACACACACCCAAACACCCATACGCATCCAAACAGAGTGAATGAAAATATTTGAAGCGTTTACGAAGTAGGGTTTAGGAGTTAAGAAGATGAACGAAATCGTCGCTGTCCTCTTCCTCCGTCTTTCTGTCGCCGACATGTTATATATTAAGCAAACCTGTTCGTAGATTGAGGTTCCACGTGGAATGCAACAGTGACAGAGGGTGCTTGACTCTCAAATAAGTCATGATTATACGTTCGAGATGTCATGTGTGTGCACGCGCGCGCGTATATATATATATATATATATATATATATACATACATATATATCTATGTTGTGATTTTTATGTATGTTTGTAAACCACAAAAGAAAAGTAATATAACTGAGTAAACTTTAAATTGTTATACGTTTACATATATATATATACTCACGCATGAAGCCAAACGCACGCATCTATAATGGATGCATGGATCGATAGAGTAAGCGATATATCTTTCTTTCGCGCTCTCTCTCACTGTGTGTGTGTGTGTGTGTGTGTGTGTGTGTGTGTGTGTGTGTGTGTGTGTGTGTGTGTGTGTGTGTGTGTGTGTATGTATATATATATAAAAGATAAGAGTGAAAAAACTACAGAAGGCTTGTGTTACATGGTTAAAGTATATATTTAAATTATGTCAGAAAAATGTAAGAAAAATGTTAGAAAAATGTTATAAAATCTTTTTGGTATATAAACATTGTATTTTGAGAAATAACCGGTTTCGTGTTGTCTTTTCAAATTTCTCATATATATATTACTCTTAACATTTCTGCCAGCTCGCCGCCTTGGTCAATTCTCATTAATAATATGTATTTATACATATATATTTATATATACATATATATATGCGCGTTTGTGTGTGTGTGTGTGTGTGCGTGCGTGTGCGTGTGCGTGTGTGTGTGTGTGTGTGTGTGTGTTGACAGATAGTTATGGACAGAATTAGTGGAAAATAACAATATCTGTAACATTAACAATGCATATGCAGACTTAGAAGACTGCTAGCAGTAGATTTTTTTCTGAGATTTCTCAAGACGACTAAAGAGTTAAACACCCACACGCGTATATATGCATGTGTATATAGAACAGAATAAATTTATTTACATACATACGTAGGTATGTATGTATATCTCTATACACACACACATATATATATATACGGCTCAATAGAATAAATCGGTAGGAAACAAAATGAACTCTCAGCTATAAAAGGAAGACCGAGATAAGATAACATTATCCTCCATATTTTATAATTATCTATTAAATTTTATTAAATATTACATTGAAATTTCAAATATCTTCCAGTGACACCATTTATCTTTTAAGCTGTTGAACAATTCTAACTAAACAACGACAAAACTATATTCGATATAATCTGCTTGTTGTTAGCTTCTAAAAATATTGCTTAAAAGCATTGAATTCATTATCCTTATAATTATTTCTTTTACTTTCTTGCTATTATTATTATCATTGATATTGTCGTTGTTGTTCTTTTTGTTATTCTTGTTATTGTTGTTGTTTCCTATCGTATTCTGCATCGCCATTATTATTTATTCATTTCTATGCATTTGTTATGGGAGACTGTATTATGTAAAATTCCATTTTTTTTTTCACGCTTGTTTTGAATCTTTGTTTGGCCTGGCGGGAAAGGATAATTGTTGCTTTTGTTACTGATGTCACCACCACCATCACTGCCACCACCATCATCATAATGTTAATAGCAACAAAAAACAATAATAGTATTAGTAGTAACAGTAGTAATAGTAGTCGTAATAATAATAATGATAATAACAATAATGGTTACTTTTATTGCCACCAGAACGACCGAGGGGAGACATTACAAGGACCCATTATATAGTGGTTTCTTGTATAATAATAATAATAATGATAATAATAATAATAATAATGATAATAATAATAATAATAATAATAGTAAGAAGAAGACCAACAACAACAACAGCAAAATAACAATTAATGCTTTCTTTTATTGGCCATAAGGGTCCAAGACATTCAGAATAGTATAAAGGCGAAATACATAAATAATAATGATGGCGGTAATAATAATAATAATAATAACAACATAAGCAACAACAACAACGATGATGATGATGATGATAGTGGTAAGAATAAGAGCAGCAACAATAAAAATTGTTATAGCATTGTCATTTTTGTTGTAATTGTTGTAGTTATTGTTGCTGTTGCAAGTATTGTATCTCTCATTATTGTTGTTGTTGTTGTTGTTGTTATAGTTGTATTGTTTTGCGTGGTCGTTCTTGTGGCAAAGGCATTGGGTACCTTCGAGCTTTAACCTGAAATGATGCCACCTCATTGGTTATTCATAAACGAATCTGTGTGATGAGTTATCCGACCTTTGTGTGAATAGAACAATACTTTGGAGCAATTCACCAAATCATTAGATTCATAAAAGAGTTCAAGGATGTTTAATTTCTTGTAGCGGAGACGAATGGTTGGCGCGATTCTTTCTGCGTATGTATGTATATATACGGGCCGTTGTGTATGTGTGTATACATGCACATGTACATCCATGTATATAATTATACCTAGTGATATACATATATGTACATATAAATACATATATTTATATACATGCATATCTTTCTTTCTCTCTCTCTATATATATGCATATGTATACACACAAGTAATATATGCATATTTTATATATAATGTATGTATGTATGTACGTTGGTTTCTATATATATGTGTGTGTGTAGAGAACAGCGGTGACGGAATAAAGAGAAAATTGAGGGGACCAGAGGAACAGAGGGGTGAGACAGATCTATCTATATCTGTCTATCTATCTATCTACCTTACGCGTATATATATATATATATATGTGCAGAGAATGTTATAAAGCTAGAAAAGAAAGAAGAGGGGCAAGTAATAGGAAGGTGAAGAATGGCATGAGCTAAGAGGTATATAAAGATATATTACATGAGAATACGTTAGAATTTATGATTCAATCAATTATCATTGTGTGTGTGTGTATTATGTATGTATATGTGTATAAATACTCGCACACAATTATATTCGCGCCTACACACATACGCGCATATATATATAAATGTAAATATATAGATGTGTGTGTGTGTGTATCTATGCGTATATGTACGTGTAGGTTTGTATCTGCTTGTAAACAATTTGCTTTAAAATAATTTTATGATAAGCTCTCCTCGCAAAGCGCAGATTTTATAACCGAAGATTTGCTGAATCGATCCCGGGGTAGAGTTTCAGCAGAGACAAAAGAGGGCGTTTGACCTGTGGGTTAATCACATAATGGTTCAAACACATTGCTTGCAAGTTACTCATTAGAAGACAATTGTCTAACGTGTCCATATATACACTTATATAAATATTCGAATTAATAATACACGTAGAAATGAGGCTCAACTTGGTTGGGCTTGTTTAACATACATACCTCTATGTATTGCCATGTGTTTATAACGTCAAAATTGTCTAAAAGTTAGATTACATGCATGATAGTGCCTTTTCGGCATCTTGGTGATAATGAGCAGATCAACTGTTTTAATATACTGTGGAAGGAACCGTTTTTTAATCACTGGGATTAATTTGTCAACAAGAATAAATATATGAGATTTAAACATTAGAATGTTCATGTATATTTATAATTTACATGATATTGCTGGACAACTTTCGTTTAGTGTCTGGAAATCAAGATACGCTCTGGTTGCATTATTGGCATGGGGTTGTTCATTTCATTTATATGTACAACATATTACACCATTTTGAGGCATTAAGTGGTTCCACTTGAGATACACCATGTTGTGTTGGTAAAGTCGATTCTTAAATGAGTTTCTTGTTAAGCCTATGGAAGACACAATATTACCATTTTCTTTTTACTTGATGCCCACTCTAGTTACTCATGCATTGGTTTACAAATAAACACTATTATTTCGACAATTACTATTATCTCCACTTCCAATATCTACACATCAAATTTCACTCATTAGGATGAGTGTTTTTTGTTGTTCATTTTAGGTGAGTTTTATTTTCAAGTGTGTTTAGGTGTGTTCATAATTGTATTTGTCCACAATGCTGTGATATATCGATTGATCAACGGAGCGATTGCTATACGTTGACTTATTTCCAAAGGGATTCCCGTACATTTCATAGATTGTTGGAATCTGAAGGTAGAGAAATTTTTTACCATTTAATCAAGCTTGAGCCTTTATTTTCTCTTTTAGGTACTCTAATACTAATGGGAGAATGGGAAGAAATAAGACCCAAACCAGAGAATTTACCCAAATGCTTTCTACGAAAATTCAACTGAAGACACCCAAGAACCAAGTGGTGACATTAAGCAAGGTATTGAATTAAACAGTCAAGAACACAAAACGAAAACACCCAGAAGACATATCACAAAGTATCTTGAAGAATTTTGGTCGAAGAAATCGACCCCAGTAATCATGGTCTTTAGTCTCATACTTACACTTAAGCTGCTAAGCAGCGGGGACGTTAACAAACTGTCACTAGTTGTCAAGCTATGGGGTGGGGTGGGGGTGACAAACAGACTCACTGGCATACATACATACGAATGTAGAAACGGCGGGTTAACAAAGTTTATAAAAAATGTATATATATGTTTGTGTATGTTCGTATGTCTATGTATACCTTTGTACTTGTGTGCTTTTGTACCTACCACTTTAAAACAGGTGTTGGTTTGTTTACGACCCCCATGCCGATGCAACAAATACGAGACTTTAAAAAATTGTTGTGGTCGATTAGTTCGGCTAAACATTTCAAAGAGATGCCACAGCATGGCCGCAGACCAATGACTAAGAAATTCAAGAATAAAGAATCTACATATGTTTATTTGTCAATATATACATACATGCATTCATACACAGACACACACAGATATATACATATTTTTATATGTACACACACTTGAGATATATATATATATATATATATATATATATATATATATATATATATA
>NC_068988.1:97568453-97574175 GCF_001194135.2 Octopus bimaculoides
ATATATATATATATATATATATATATATATATATATATATATATATATATACATATACATACATACAAGGCACTTCGATATATATACACACATACACCCATACATACACACATAAATACACATGTACACTTACAATGTCCACTATTTTTTTTATGTCTTTCGCCTTTTATTTTGTTTGATTGGTTTCATCCATTTTGCCTCCTGACTGTCACAATTAATTATTTTGTTGAACAGAGCACCATAAGCGTTACGAAAAACACATACAACAACAATAAATAAACATGCAAAGAAATATCGAAATAATGGAGATAAAAATGCAAGTCAGAAATGGGAAACAGAAATCTTGCAAAGTTTTTATTCATTTACTTTTCCGTTTCGGGGTCAAAGAAGGTGTTTTTCTTGCTGTTGAGAATCACCAGTTTAATATCACATTATGTTTTTATGACGTATTGCAGAGAAGTTAGACATTTTTTTCTATCATCACATTTTACAAGGTTTGCCTATTATTATTTATTATTATTATTAGTAGTAGTATATCATTATCATCTCTTTTCTGTGTTTTTCTTGTTTTTGACTGCACAACCGTTGACAATCATACGTCTGTCACTTGTCAGCTCCTTCTTGCTATTTTATTCTTTTATTATTATTATTATTATATATATATATACACTTATAGATATACAAACCCACACACATATATATGTCTATATATTATGTATATGAATATATATATATTGATGTACATATGTATATATGTGTAAAAATATATATACATATATATACATACATATTTATGTATGCCTGTATATAAGAATATATATATACATATATGTATGTGTGTTGCACATGTATATAAGTATATATTACATATACGTATATATATATATATATATATTATATATATATATACACACACACACAAACAAAAATGTACATATCACGGGATTTTCGCACGACAGGCACACACATACACTTCATATGTGTACATATATACGAATACGTGTGTACATAATACATACAAGCATACATATGTTGTTACACTCATATATATATATATATATATATATATATATATATATATGGTAAGAGTGTGAGACAGGTGGGTAGATAGATAGATGTAACTATGTGTAAGTATATATATATATATATATATATATATATATACATACACATACACACATATGTGCGTGTGTGCGTGTGCATTTATATATGCCTGGTATGTAACAGCTATAAAATGTGTTTGTACATATCAGATTTTTCATTTTATCAGCTACTCGAGTACATTTTATGCCCAAAATGTTTTCTGGACATTTCAGTCAAACTGACATCATTGTTTCATATATATATATCCACTCTTATGTTACTTGCAGCTCAGCCTGTTAACAAGTTATAATGGATATTTTCCTGACAGCTATTCATTCTGTCATTCTTGAAAAGATTTCATACACTTTACTATTCTCTACATTTCTGCGACACCCTACTGCCACCGCCTGGGCAAAGTTGTCTGTGTGTGTGTGTGTGTGCGTGCGTGTGAGCATAACAAAAATAGTTACACAAATACAAATGATAAAAACATAGCTGTTTATGAATAAAACTGTGTGTATATGTATGTACATATATATGTATACACATATATATTCATAGATTCCTATAGAAATATAACACTATATACTTGTGTATACGTCATATACATGTAGGCAAACATACACTCACGTACACAAACACATGCATATATATATGTATGTATGCATATATGCCTCTGTGAAGGCATATCTATGTATATTTTATATATATGATAGGTTAATAGATATGTTTGTCCTAAGAGACGGTTGAAAACAATTTAATTACCAACACTGAATGCAGAGTTTGTCATCAAAGTGGCAATTAGATTCTAAATATTTGTTTCATCTCTACCCAGATATGTTTTTACATTTACTCATATACTGAAACATTGGTGTGTGTGTGTATTTGTACATATATATATATATATCTGTATATATGCGTACGAGCGTGTGTTTCTGTGGATATATATATGTGTATGCATTTGCACGTATTTACATGCGTATCAATGTGATTAAATATAATCATACTTATTGGCATACCTTCTGAAATAGATATATATAGGTATTTTCGTACATATATGAAATAGTGAGCGTGAGAACGAGAGGGGAGAGAAGAGGAGAGAAAGAGAGAGAGAAAGTGAGAATCGCAAATAGATAGAAAAATAAATCGATACATACATACTTAGAGAGAGATGTAGTCATAGAGAGAACCTCAAAGAGAGATTGATTATATATATATATATATATATATAAACAATTGCAGCGTGGAAGGTGTTTATAAGCCATTTAAAATAACACACAAAAACCGTTAGATTCACTTCATTTAAATTTTATTTGTCAAAATATTTTCGTCGCTTTCAGATTCGCGGTCGTAGGATCGTTGTTTCGATTCCCAGACCGGGTGTTGTGAGTGTTTATTGGGCGAAAACACCTATAAGCTCCACGAGGCTCCAGCAGGGGGTGATGGCGAACCCTGCTGTACTCTTCCACTACAACTTTCTCTCACTCTTTCTTCCTGTTTCTGTTGTACCTGTATTTCAAAGGGGCCAGCCTTGTCACTGTGTCACGCTGAATATCCCCGAGAACGACGTTAAGGGTACACGTGCCTGTGGAGTGCTCAGCCACTTGCACGTTAATTTCACGAGCAGGCTGTTCCGTTGATCGGATCAACTGGAACCCTCGACGTCGTAACCGACGGAGTGCTACGAAATATATATATATATATATATATATATATTTATATATATATAGGTGTGTGTGTGTACATATAGATATAGAGAGAGGGAGGGAGATGGAGAGAGAGAGAGAGAGCAATAAATAGATAAATTTACATATATACATTTATACATACACACTCACACACACTTCGACATATTTGCATGGAGGACGAATAAATTATTAATACTTCCTTGAAATACAATTGAGTAAGATATCTTCATATTTAAGCAATTAAATGCCATAAAATTTACTTTTAAATTCCAAACGCACCTGAAAACTTACATCATACTTCAATTACTTTTGTACTGAATAATCATAAGTTGTGATTTGTAAGACGCTGTTTTCCAATCTATAATTACAAGATATATTAACACCGTATGTGTTCCGAGAAAACATGTAAATGATTATATTTATAAAAATTTCTTATGTGGTAGATACTCTTTATCTCCCGTTGTGCTTTCTACGCAGTTATAATGTAACAGTTACTCGAGAAAGCAATGGTTGATGTCAATTATATGTAGCGTTCAGATTTTGGGCACTGGTAACGGTATGGTGAGTTATTTTGTACAACTACAAATCTTAAAGCATCAGAACATCCCCCAGAATCGCCAAAGCACGCGACACACATTCGCTGTACACAAATATGCACGCGTGCACACTGCACATATAAAGTGCATAAATATGCATTTATAAATTTGTATATCACATACATATGCACATTTATATATACATATTCATATAGATATAAATTTAAACATGCACATATCTATGTGTGTGTGTGTGCATGTGTTTGCTATGGTGCGTGTGTGTGTGTGTGTGTGTGTAGATGTAGTTAGACATATGCAGGCAATCGCCTATCCGTTGGAGTCAAATGACTTTGAAGTTAAACCTGAACAGCGTCTAAAACTCTGTGATTCAACAACGCGTCTCCCCCCTCCACACTCTTGTCTAATTTTCTATAGATGTATTTTCTAATGGGGCGTGACATTTGTGCGAGGTGTAGTACCACATTTTTCTGCTACGACTCCACAAAGTTTCTCTGAACACATTACACCCCATCCAATAGAGACGATCCTTTCTAGTAACATGACTATTTCAATATGTTTCTTTTTGTGTGTGTGTGTGTGTGTGTGTGTGTGTGTGTGTGTATATATATATATATATTGCATTTTGTAAAGAATCAGGTTTTACAAACAAGTCCGTCAAACGGTACCACCATAGGGGTTTCAAATTTCTTGTTTTGTGTGTTATTCTCTCTCTCTCTCTTTCTCTCTCTCCCTTACACGATATATAAGCACACACACATACACACATGCATATGAATAGATATTCTTATACTCTTACGTGTTTCAGCTTAAAGGCTGTGGCAATGCTGGAGCACGGCCAGCATCAATCGTATGTATGTGTATATAAAATCATCCATGCATAATATGGATATTATACATACATACATACATACATACACGAAGCAAATAGAAAATTAAAAATATCAAAACAACAAATGTCAAAAGGAATGTGTTAGCTTCACGTTCAGTAAACGTAGAAAAAAGAATGGGTGCGTGTGTGTGTGTGCGTATGTGTGTGTGTGTTGAATCGTTAATCCCTACACATTTTTTCTTTCCGTTCTTTTCCCTTTTATTCTCTCCCTTCTTTCATCTTAATCCTTTCTGTCGAAGAGCGTAGGCTCGAAACGTAAAAGACTTTTCCATTCTTGCCGAGCGTTAAACTAATACACCAATATATATATATATGTATATTATACACATATACATACTTGCATACATGTATATATATTTCTATATACGCACACACACACTCACGCATGTATATATGTAAATTCTAAATATGCGTGTGCGTATAGATCAACATACTTTTCTATCTATCAATTTCTATCTCGCCCCCTCACACACATATACTCTCTCTTTCTCTCTCTCTTTGTGAAGACATCACTGTTCTCTTTGCTCGTATTTTATGTTTAGATTGGAACAATAACTTTTCCAAATCCATTTATGTCGGAAGACCTTTCCGACCTCATCTTGCTATCGACAACGATAGCAACTAGTCATTAGCCGACAGTCCTTTCTGAAAATGAGGTCGGCAACACCTTGAAACATTAATAGAGTTAGGAAATGCATTGTTGCGAAGTGAACATAAAAGGCTAATAAGGAGATATGCGTAAAATGTTTAATGAGAAGAAAAAAAATGATAGATTAAACTCGAACACTGTCACGTTTTAAATATAGGTTTGAAAAATGTATTTTGTTTTTGTGTGTGCGTACATAAATACATACATACATATATACATATGTATGTATGTATGTATGTATGTATGTATGTATGTATGTATGTATGTATGTATGTATATTTATATGTATTTCTCTTTCATTCTCATTCTCTGTGTCTTTCTTTCTCTCTCATTCTCTATCTACATATTGCGAGCTGGAGTGAACTACTGCTATCTCTAGCGGACGAGGATCCACCACCGACAGTGACCACAAAAAATTCGAAACCGTACGGTCCGGTGTTCTCATGGCTGGAAGATGGTAGGGCTTCACTCCCTTGCTTATAAATATATATATATATCAGGTGCACATTATATCGAATAACCTGGTGGAGGGGACGTCCTCCCGGGTTTAAAGTTGTAGCAACGTCGGCTCCTACGGAACAGCCACGTTTTAGTGGCGATAAACATTACTTTTCAGTGTAGTTACTGCTTTCATCTCTTACAGAGATTTTGTAACTATATCTATATACACATGTGTGCGTAAATTATATATATATATATATATATATATATATATATAAAGAAGCATTAGTTATAGAACAAGCATTAATTTTGGGTCAACGACTATACATACAACCCCACCCCTCAAACATTTAATCATATATAAAAAAAAAACACCATGGTCTACAACCACATAAAAAGAATAATACATATACAT
>NC_068988.1:97575636-97580677 GCF_001194135.2 Octopus bimaculoides
TCTCATTTTCAAAAGGTTCAAAATAGAAAGACACGGCTTGTGTCACCAGTTTGGGATAAAATAACTTTGTTTTCTTTATATATATATATATATATATATATATATGTATATATATAAAAATAAATAAACACACACACACACACACACACACACACACATATATATATATGAGTGTGGGTGTTTATGTACATATGGTATGGTGAAAGTGAGCAAGCCGACAGTTTGAAGCCATTGCCAGCCTTTACCTAGGAAATGTTTATACGTAACGCCTGCCACAGACGAGGCAGACTGCAAACTCATCTGCTGACCTTGATTAATTCCCAGCAATCCTTCCCAAATCATACAAAACGAACCCTTGCAAAACCACTGAAGCTTCCTTTTCAGAGCTCCCTGGCAAGTGGTAAGCTCCCAGGCAAATTGAAGGAGGGGATGATATGCCTTATTCATAACGGAGGATGCAGAGCAAATACTAAAAATTATAGGCCCCTATTTCTCTGACCTTACGCATCAGGGAAGAAATAGTCGGAAGGAAACTGATTCCATTCCTTGAAAAAGAACGACTTGCTGATTGACACGCAGCATGGCTTTCAACCAGGTAGGGGCTGCCTGACACAGCTCTTGCAGGACTAGGACAGGGTACTGAAGCGGTTATTCAACAACTTAAATGTAGACGTGATTTATCTCAACTTTGCAAAAGCCTTTGATAAAGTCGATCATGTTGTGATATGTCACAAGCTTCGTGACTTTGGCATAGTTGGAAAAGTTGGAGAGTCGCTACATGACTTTCTAAAAGATAGAAGTCAGGTGCTATCTCAAAGGAAATGCAAATAATGAGTGGTGTTCCACAGGGCACTGTCTGGTGGGGGGGGGGCACTGCTTTCCATAGTAACTCTGACATGCTCTCGGCTGCCCAGAGAGCGACCTTTGCTAGCTATGTAGACGAAAGGAAAGTTTCTCAAAGGTCACTGAAGCCTGGAAATGTTGCACATCTGCAACAGGAGTTGGACGCAATATACAGGTGGGCTGAGGACAATAACATGCAATTTAATGCTGGAAAATTCGAAACCCTACCTTACGAACACACGAAGCTGAATGAAATGCAGACAAGAGACACTGGCCCAGGAGGGATTACAATCACTGAATCAACATCAGTGCGCGACCTTGAGTTTTGATATGAGTGATGAGGCATCTTCCCAAGTGCACATTATCAAGTTGACATTAAAATGCAGACGGTTGGCCGCATCGATCCTCCCAACTTTCAGAACGAGAGAACAGGAAACCATGATGGTCCTCTGGAGGGAAATAGTCCTCAGCCGCTGAGACAACTGCTCCTAACTATGGCTACCAGAAAGGCCGAAAGGCAAAGTCAACCCTGGTGGTATTTGAACTTTGAACGTATGGTCGGAAGAAATGCCGCTAAGCATTTTGTCCGGCATGCTTGAGATTTTACCAGCTCGCCGCCTGAATAATAACAAGAATAATAATAGTAATAATGATAATAATGATGATGATGATGATGATGATGATGATGATGATGATGATGATGATGATAATTCGAGTTGAACGAAAACATTATGTTAGAAATGCGTTTTTAGTTACGAAAACATTGTTCTTCAAGAATTCTTTGATGATTTTGTTCTGCTGCTTCTGCGGTGTTATTTCGAGTTCGTTTTGCCAGAGTCTCAGCATGTGTCTAGACAATGTAAAGATCATCAGACAATAATCGCTCACGGATGGAGTGAATAAGAAAGAAAGAAGAGCTGGAGATCGCAACCGGAGACAAATATGTGCTGCTGCTGTATCCCTTTTTCTTTCATCAAGTATATATAGCATATTAAATTTATGTGTACACACACACACACACACACACACACACACACACACACACACACACACACATGTATATAAGATCTTCATAATCGTTTTCGTCTTCATTTTCTTCCCGACTTTCTTTATTGTTGTTTGTTGTTTATTGTTGTTCGCCTTTGTCTTTATCCTCACTGGTTTCTCTTAGGACTTTCTCAGCATCATCATCATCATCATCACCATCACCAACAGTATCAGCAGATCTTCTTCTTCTTCTTCTTCTTCTTCTTCTTCTTCTTCTTCTTCTTCTTCTTCTTCTTCTTCTTGTCTTTGTGTACTACATCACCAACATCATCATTACCACAATCAAAAGCACCATCACTACTACTACTACTACTACTACTACTACTACTACTACTACTACTACTGAGTCCATCGATAACTGATTTCCGCCTTTCCATTTGAATTTTGTTTCACTATATTTCAACTTATGCACTTACTACAAGAATTTCTATACATATTTTATATACATACATATAAACATATACATTTATACATACACACACAGAGATACACACATACATATATTCATACATACATACATACATACATACATACACACACATATGCATAGACATATATACACACAATTATATATATATATATATATATATATATATATATATATATATATCAGACAGGCTTCTTTGAGTTTCCGCCTACGAAATACACTCACTTTGGTCGAGCCGAGGCTATAGTAAAACACACTTGTCCAAGGTTCCACGTTGTGGGACTGTACCCGGAACTACGTGGTTGGGAATATATATGTATGTATGTATTTGTATATATATATATATATATATATATATATACGTTTACATATATACATGTATACGTATAAATATGTTTATGAATATATGTATATATATATATACATATATACATAACGCATACACTTTGAAACGCTTATTACAACACACTCTGAAATACACGTATAAAGCCACACATACACACACATACTCACACACACACCAGAATACGCGCACACATGTATACACGCACGCACACATATATGCACACACACATACACACACATGCACACACACTTACAGGCGGGCGCGCACACAATGTTCGCCTAAATTTGTTGTTTTTTTTTTGTCGTGGGATGTATACAGAGTTGGACAACAATAGCTTGTCACGGTGGTGCACCACAAATCGCTTAAGGCCCCTGTTACAACTTAGCAGCACATTCTCTTGAATTTCTCTTCTGGCTGCCGACTGATTCGTTAACAGCAGGGGATGAGCAGGGCGAACAATCTAGAGCTCTTCAACAACTAACGATTCATTAACTTCTATATCTTACATAACTTACGCAAATGAAGCTCTTCAGAAAATCTGGCAAATAATAATGATAATAATAATGATAATAATAATAATAATAATAATAATAATAATAATAATAATAATAATAATAATAATAATAATTACATACACATAGACATATATATAACTTCTCAAGGAAAATTAGTATTTATCACTTGTGTGTTTAATTGTACCAATATTTTTTACGTGTTACTACAGTCCTCTGTTGTTGAACGGCGTTCAGTTTTCAACAAACGAAAGCATATAGAAAGAATTAAACCCAACAACATGAGCGCCACGTATTGTTAACCACATGACATCCTTGTTTGCTTTTCGTTGCTTCTTATTTTTTCTTTTAGGATGCATTGTATTTCGGTTTTGATACCTTAAACAGCTTCTGAAGCGAACGAAAGAATAGCGATTCGACGACTGGCTCATGAGAACACGATTGGCAAATATTTCGATTTATTCGAAATTTTCTAACTTATTGATTGCTTGATTTGGGAGCTTGGTCGCTTAATGTTTCTCTTTTAGTCAAGAGAAAAGTATGGCAGGATTAATGATTGTGCGCTTCGTGGAGTGGTAAGAAAGATGAGGGTTTGAGGCAAATGCTCTCAAAACGAAGACCGCGTACGAATTCTTGGAACCCACCAGACCTCCATAAGATACCCGAAAACTAGATGATGGTGTCATATCAGTCGAGGGATGAAGTCTATTGCCCATGTAGGACATGGCGGGAGGATATGAACTCAGAAGTCAAAGGGTCGCAATAATTACTGCATGACGTTTCGGAGGACCGTCCAGCATCATTGCTATTGCGCTGATTTGGCAACAAAAGTGTGTCTGAAACAGAAATACACACAAAACTCATTAATCAAAGCATGCAAAAAATTTATTTTGTTTCTATGCATATGCATTGACATGTGTGTCTATACATAAGCATGCATAAACACACACACACTGATAAATGTGTGTGTGTGTGTGTGTGTGTGTGTGTGTGTGTGTGTGTGTGTGTGTGTGTGTGTGTGTGTTTGCGTGTATATCTTTAGCAATGGGGTTATGGGTGTATAGATGGACGAGAATAGAAGAGCTAGTTGAATGTTAAAATATTTATGAGTGGGAGTTAGATATTAGGTGATTTATTGGGTTAAGGTTTAAAAATAAATTAAAGATAAATTAAAGAATTAATATTTATTTCATAAAGTGGTGAGGTAAGGTAGATAGAAAATATGTAAGATATAAGGTAGAAATAAGAGATATAGAGGGGTGTGTATTAATGATCATAGGCATTTGTATGTGGGTGCTATTCGTGGGGGGGGGGGTGAGCTTACATTTAGATTTATGAAAGAATTTAAAAATGTGGAAGAACTTGTGCTTACACGTAGTGGAGACCTCGTAGTATTCATTAAGCAATTGTGGTGAGTCGAGGGTTAGAATTTTGAGAGCTTTTTCAAGCAAAGTCTACAACTGGTGTGTTGGGCCTGATATGGGGTACCCGAGTCTTTTATAGCCCAGGAAAGTTTATACTGTATTTTTCTATTAATTAGATGGTGTACGTGGCTGTCTAGTGTTGTGAAATTGCTATTCTCCTTTATATTTAAACGAGTTTAAATGTGCATAATACCTTTGTTTCAAATAGGTGCTAGAGCCAATGTAGTAGCTACAGGAATCTATTTATTTACTCTACCTCTGCCTCCTAGTGTGTGTGTATGTGTGTGTAAAGTTCTTTCCGCACAAGGCCTGAATTTTGGGAGGGGCGGCTAGTCAATTACATCGACCCCAGTGCTTAACTGGTACTTATTTTATCGACCTGCAAAGAATGGATGGCAAAGTCGACCTCGGCAGGATTTGAACTCAGAACTTAAAGATGCAC
>NC_068988.1:97581137-97583369 GCF_001194135.2 Octopus bimaculoides
TATATATATATATATATATATATATATATGTATGTATGCATCTACCTATATATGTGTGTGTATTTATTATAAAATAAAATACCCATATGCTCCGTAAGATGTTAGAAATACTTCAATGCCATATTTACCCCCGTCTTCCTATTATTGGAACAGACGTTGTGCAAATACTTTTATAGAAGCGAAATTAAATAGATTTGAGATAATGGGAAAATTAGAGTTTACCAATTTGACATTTGTAGAGAGGGCTTCATTGCCCTTAGCTTTTTTAAAAGGCATTTTATTTTTCATATTTTAATATCCTTTCTGGGGTTTTTTTTTTCTCACTGAGGTTTTATCATTTTAAAATTAACAAAATGCGAAGCCGGCGACAATAATACCAAAAGAACAATATAATAACAACAATATATTAATATAATAATAATAATAATAATAATAATAATAATAATAATAATAATAATAATAATAATAACAACAACAATACCAATAATCTAAGCAAATAAATGACAAGCAAATAAGCGGTGTTTATTGCTAATTTGTAATGAAAGCCAATGTGATTCATTGCAAAATATATCCGTGAAGGTGCATTCTTGGAATGCCAAATAGCAACTCTAAACTAAGCCCCCGAGCATTATTTTGTGAGAATTTAAACTATTCCGATCCCAACCCTGAAATAAAGTACAAAATGTAATCATTTGAATCAATCTTCTACTAATATTATCACAAAGCGCAGCATTATTATTATTAACAACAACAACAATAATAATAACATTAATAATAACAATAATAATAATAATAATAATAATAATAATAATAATAATAATAATAATAATAATAATAATTATAACAATAATAATGATAATTAGTTTTCAATAATTGACAAAAAGACGAGAACATTTCATAGATAAATTACATAAGACTAAGGGACCCTATAAGCTGGACGTTGTACCAGAGATTTGACTTGAAATTACGAATGAAATACAGGCGTCATATTTGTTATGAGTCTCTTAGCTTGGATAAATAGAAGCATTTTGAGAAAGGCGTAGAGCTAGGAGTAGTCGTCTATTTTCTTCCTCAGATATTTTTATACAAGATACACGGCAGCTAGATCATCCAGCAACAGCCAAGCAAATTAGAATGTGAGTAAACGAAAGTAATTTGAATGTTGTCAGAAGGTATTCCCGGGCCATCCTAACCCCTCCCCCCAACTCCTACATCATACTGAACCATGAATGTCTGACAAAAATAATCAACTGAACAGGCATTGTTAGAATATATACCAACAAAAAGATATTGGCTGTTTGACTAAAAGCCGAGACTCTAAATAATGAGAGTTACACTTTATTTCATGGTGATATAGGGAAGAAAAATGAAGGTTGAAACGTTCAAATTAGTAATGATAGCGGAGTGGTAATTAGGTCTTTAAGGTGGATTGTTAGGGAGAGGTGGTTTTGAGAATTTTTTATTGATTAAATCTGGGGTTATGTTATTGCTTAGATTTTATTCATGTATGTGGAACTTTGCAATAACTAAAACTACTGCAATGACTAAAACTGAGCCGATCGAACAAAGGAACACACCTACACGCTTGCTTACGAATCCATAAATCAATTCTAAACAATAACATAATTCCAAATTTAATCAACATAAAAAATTCTCAAAAACACCTCTCCATAACAACGCAACTAAAAACCTAATTACCACTCAAACCCTCACATCCAAAGAAGATTTCAACTCAACAGAGACAATATAGAGACAAGAACTCAGCTGCGCATATTCCGTATCTTTGTCTCTATTCCCCGTCCTTTAAGTTTTCGTCTAGTTTCCCGTTTGCTCTGCTTTCGTCTAACTTTTTCTCCATGTTGTGTTTTGCCTGTTCAACTCTTGATACATCCACATCGCGCCAACGCCCACCCTTTCAGGGTTATTTCCCTTCGTCGGCGTTCGACAGCTGATGACCTTGGTGAGAGAGACAAATCTGGCAAAACCTTATATCTTCTTTTCCAGTGGCATTCTTCACTGATATTGAAAAGGTGAAAACAAGCAATGTTAATTCTCTATATGAAGTATTAACAGTAACTGCACGATAAAGTGTAGTATATTGCCACTTAAGTGTGGCTGACCCCTAGGGGTGGATGTTACTGTTGCTTTTAGCCCCAGGAGGACATCTCCTCCAGCTGGCTTATATATATATATATATATATATATATATATATAATTTTTGCCAGCTGTGTG
>NC_068988.1:97583508-97587060 GCF_001194135.2 Octopus bimaculoides
CCTTTCAGGGTTATTTCCCTTCGTCGGCGTTCGACAGCTGATGACCTTGGTGAGAGAGACAAATCTGGCAAAACCTTATATCTTCTTTTCCAGTGGCATTCTTCACTGATATTGAAAAGGTGAAAACAAGCAATGTTAATTCTCTATATGAAGTATTAACAGTAACTGCACGATAAAGTGTAGTATATTGCCACTTAAGTGTGGCTGACCCCTAGGGGTGGATGTTACTGTTGCTTTTAGCCCCAGGAGGACATCTCCTCCAGCTGGCTTATATATATATATATATATATATATATATATATATAATTTTTGCCAGCTGTGTGGACAGAGCAACATGGAGTAAAGTGTCTTGTTTAAGGACACAAAGCGTTGCCTGGAATCGAACTCATGACTTCCGATCGTGAGACAAATATCCCAACCACCCACTAAGCTCAGTGGCTTCATACAAGCTTACACGGGCTTTCTCTCTCTTGCACACGCACATACACATGCACGCACGCACACACACACACGTGAACACATACATAGCCACATATATATATCCTGTACTTATGTATTTGTGTCTGTTTGTATGAATGCTTCCATACAGATCCACGATGTCGCCTATTTACGTCCGATCCACTTCCCTCGCTTAAAATACGGCAAAGTGCATTGCACATGAATAGAAAGTAAATATGCAGTCAATGACGTACGTTTCTATACATGCATACATATATATGTGTGTGTATCTACAAACACATACACACGCGCGCGCGCACGCGCACACACACATAGACACACGCATGCATATGTAATTACAAACATATATATACGTCTATATTTATTTACATATACTTATATATGTGTACATATGTATATATATATATATATATATATATATATATATATTACACATATATACATATACATGCGCATATATATATGTACATATGTATGTATGTATGTATATATATGTATATATATATGTACATATGTATGTATGTATGTATATATATGTATATATATATGCATATTCATACATATGTATATATACATGTATATATATATATATGTATATATATGTATATATATACATATTCATACATATGTACATATACATGTATATATGTATATATATATATATATATATATATACATACATATTTATACATATGTATATATACATGTATATATACATGTATATATATATATATATATATATGTGTGTGTGTGTGTGTGTGTATGTGTCGTGAGTTTGTGCATTTGTGTGTTGTATATAAAGATAAAAACAAAAAAATGCAATAAAAACAACACCTCAAACAAGAAGAAAACAAACAAAATCAGCGGAACATGCGTATATACACGCATTTCGATCGATCGGTTGGTAAATGTTTATATAATGGAAGTGACGGACAGCTACCAAAAATGGCGTCTACGGCCCCGCAGTAAACAGTTAGAGACAGTGTGTGCGTAGCTCTGTTGATAGACACTTATTGCCTGTGAATTCCACAATTAACTAAGTTAGTCATTGAGAAAGTAGCGTTATATTATTCTGCTGCCAGCTCTCCATCGAACTTGGCCGCCGGCAGTTTTACTGTTAGCGTCACATAGTTTCTATGTACGGCTGAAGGGCGCTGACCCACATCTATGCTAACTTTGTGCCCTCCGGCGAACATTCGAGAAGCGTATAACAGTAATGGCGAAATTGCTTATTGAACGCGCCACCAATGTTGACACTATCTCTCAGTGTCAATTACTCACCTCTCTTCTTTCTCTTCTTATTCTCCCTAGTCTTCTTCTTCTTCTTTTCTTCTTCTTCTTCTTCTTCTTCTTCTTCTTCTTCTTCTTCTTCTTCTTCTTCTTCTTCTTCTTCTCTGTGACTCCTCTTTTCATTCCTTCTCACTCTATATTCTCTTTCTCTCCCTCTTTACTCCTCTTTCTCTCTTTCTCTCTCTCTCACTCATTTCTGTGGTTATTCCGAAAAACTCTCTTTCCCTCTTTTCTTTCCATATATATATAATAAATGTTTGTCTGTCTGTTTGTATGTATGTATGCATGTATGTGTGTAGGCAGGTATGCATACACAAATATACACAAAGACGTATATTTACCTGTGAACCACCTCCACTTCCGCTTCATCCTCTCTCCCCAGCATCTTTTTCGAGACTCTTCTAACCAAGAAGAGAGAAGCCACCACGCGGTTGCACGAGATGTTAGAAATATGCGCAAATCTCCCGCAAATTACTCTCTGCCATCCTTAGGGGACAGACGAGAGGGGCATGGAAGGAATGCCTTTGATCATAGAAGATTAGGATAACGACAGGTTTGTCTTAATCTTCTCGACTTGGATAGGCCTGGGGCTAAACAATAACCATAGCAACAATCTATCCTCTTTCATCTTCCATCCGTCTCTCTTTCTCTTTCTTTTTCTCACCCCTTCCCTCTCCCTCTATTACAACGTCTTCCTTTGTTTCTTCCATTTTCCCAAAAACCTTCCTTCTCTTTGCTCTTTTTTCTTCTCCCTCATTTCTTTCTCCTCTCTCTCTCTCTCTCTCTCTCCCTCTCTCTCTCTCTCTCTCTCTCTCTCTCTCTCTCTCTCTCTCTCTCTCTCTCCCTCTCTCTCTATCACTTTTATTTTCTTTCGTTATTGTCTTTATCGATTTTTTCTTTCCTCTGTCTAAAGCATATTACTCTATCTCCGGTATTCGGGTACCCTCCTTCCGGTATTCGGGTACCCTCCTTCCGGTATTCGGGTACCCTCCTTCCGGTATTCGGGTACCCTCCCTCATGTACTAACCAATTTCAATCCCCGGTTTCGGTCAGCTCGTGGCTATGCCAAATCACGTGCCGACAAAATTCCCCCGGGAGGCATTTGATTGCGAGGCAGACTGCTGTGCTGCGCCAACCTTGACCAAAACGAGGAAGGGAGGAATAAAGGTAAGATGAATAGACGGATTAAGAAAAGATAAGGAATTGCGCAACCAAATGTCCCCCTTGTTATTCCTTAATTAATATTGGTTTCAAATGTTGGTACATGGCTAGGAATTTCGAGGAGGGGTTAAGTCTTTTACACTGACCCCTGTGCTCAATTGGTACTTATTTCATCGACCCGAAAGGATGAAAGGTAAAGTCGACCGCAGCGGCGTTTGAACTCAGAACTTCAAAACGGACCAAATGCCGCAGACGATTCTGCCTGGAGTCCTAACGATTTTGCCTTCGCTCATTAATTAATTTCACGCTCTATTTTCACCAAATGCTTACTTAAAAGCTTACGTATATTGAGTTGCAGCATTGCAACAGCATGTTATTGATATAGCAATGTCTGATCAGCATCATAACATGCACATACGCACACATGCGCGCGGACTCACCCATACACATAGATATATGCACATACATACACACGCACATGCATACATACATACATACATACATACATACATACATACATACATACATACATACATACATACATACATACATACACATATATATATGGAGATAGATAGATATAGGTGTAAAAGTTTTAGTAAAAAATGATATAGTCATTATATATATCTTTTTATTTAAAAA
>NC_068988.1:97587400-97591162 GCF_001194135.2 Octopus bimaculoides
ATATATATATATATATATATATAGGCGCAAGCATGACTGAGTGGTAAAAAGCTTGCTTTCCAACCACGTGGTTCTGGGTTCAGTACCTCTGCGTGGCACCTTAGGCAAGTGTCTTGTACTGTAGCCTCGGGCAGTGGATTTGGTTGACGGAAATATATTACACATATTTATGTCATGCTATGTGTGACGTATGTAAGTGTATAAAATTCAAAGATATTAGTTGCGATCTTACTGAAGTAACATAAAAGTTCTTCAATCTATAGGAGATCAATTATTTACGAGACTGAATGCGTTCACTACGGCTTTTCTCACTAAATCATTTAAGACTGACAACCTTCAGTCTATAGATTTGTTGTCCAGAGCGCTATAGTCATACTTATCGAAGCTCTCATATATTTAACATCATTAAAGAAAAAACTCCCTTGTATAGCTGTTGAGCTATCTTTGTACATTAACAGTAAAAACATAGACACCTTTCGCTTTTTTTTTGTTTTTGATTAGCATCTGGTTAACTTCGGACGACCAAGTCTATGATCGAAGCTTTTTTTCAATCATAACTCTCCCAATTGTAATTCAAACACAGCATATCGTAAAACATGCTAACTTATTTAATCCATTGTGCTTCCTTACTTTAAGTATATCAGTCGTAATATTAGGGATTCAATTGGTAATTCAAGAGGATTGATCAACCATGTAAAGGTTCCATCTTTGGTACGATGAGCTTTTTTAATTGTTGTTTAGATTAAAATCAATCCTAACTGAATACACCTAGTATTAAAGGCGTTCCAAACATGACGAAACAATCTATCTTTTCACAATTGCAATCTAAGATTATATTGATTATTATTTAACGTGTCTGTCGTTTCCTGATGACAGAATATAATTTGAAGGTGATTTCACAGATCGATCGAAAATTTTGGTGTCTCAAATTACAGTGGATCCATATAGTTTCCATATTTCTCTGAAATTAATTCAACAGTTTGATCCAAAAGAAGCGCACGCCAATTTTCCGTGAGCGAAATGTAGCTTCAGGCAGGTTGAGAGAAAAGTCGATTGAAGCAAAATTGCCCTTGGTAACAAAGAATCCCCTGCGGCTTCATTTGAACCCGCGACCCCTAGGGCAAAGGGTTCGGCACATTATCAACTTTTGATATAAACAGATGCAAATATGAAGGAAATTAGACACGTGTAGAAACATATAATAATGTCTGTAGTAATGCATATGCACACAATTCCGCACATACTCGTGTATATATATACACATATATATATTTAAATATACACACATAGATACATATATAAACACATACATATATATATGTATATATATATATATATATATATATATATATATATATATATATATATATATATATATATATATATATATACATAAACTTAGATACACACACACACACACACGCATATATATATATTAATAGATATGATATAATTCTATTAGGTTGTTAATTATCTAATTAAGCTCGTCTAGCTTATCTGTAGGTCATCTATCTATTTATCCCTCTTCCGACATCACATTTTCGACATGAATTCTTCCATCTATCTATCTATCTATCTATCTATCTATCTATCTGTCTGTCTGTCTGCCTGTTTGTCTGTCTGTCTGCATGTCAGTCTGTCTGTCTATCTGCGTGTCTGCCTGTCTTTATGCAAACATACATACATACATACATACATACATACATGCCGACAGACAGACAGACAGACAAATAGATAGATAGATACATTTCTTTTATTAGCCACACAGGGCTCAACAAAGATGGGACGAATAAAATGTAGAGCTTTTCTTTTTAGGAGGGGGAAGGAAAAAAAGTAGGGGTGGGTGTCGATCAAAAGGGATCGTAGGAAGGAAAAAAGTGGGGAGTTCGATCAAAAGGGACCGAGAGAGAGAGATAGATAGATAGATAGATAGATAGATAGATAGATAGATAGATAGATAGATTTTTATATATGTTTATCAATTCGTTTTGCATGATTCCTGATGTGAAATCGTGTGTTAGAACAGATATTGTTGTATTACGGGATGGTCATTTTATTTATCATTTTTTTTTTGCCAAATAAACATACGTTTGTGTCCTTGTTTGTGTGTGGATACAAACGCATGCGCACACAAGGTTACACAACTTAGATGAACAGAATGGAGTAAGTAGAGCAAGAACACACACGGAAACGAAAAGTGTGACGAAATATTTCCGGACATTGAACAGGCGTTTCACCTTAATATTTATATCTGCAGGGCAGCTGACCTCTATGATGGTACATATCTTTGCTCCTCTGTCCCAAACAACAATATCCGGCCTGTTATGTTTACATTTTGATGGGAATATTCCACTAATATTCCTTGAGTTGGTGTTTATGAATGCATTACATAACAAAGGGATTTTCTAAGTTCATTTAAGGACAGTCTTTTTTGCGGATGCAATTGAAAATTGTTTTAGCAAAAACATCGTGCCGCATAGGGAGGTATTACCGTGACGACATTTTCGGACAGCTGCTAATCACATGCGTAATGTCTTCCACAGAAACATGACATAGCCTACACATGCAGTTGCATGTTGCGATTACTGACTCTCTTGTTCACCATGTACTTTGTGGTGATCTCCTGTTCCTGGATCGGAAACACATAGCCATTAAAGTGTGATGTGTTGTAGTGGTCTTGTGTCCAAGAGAAGCTGTGCTTCGTGTCAATTCTACTGTCTTCTTCAAGCTTCCGGGCAACATACCCAAGCATGTTCTTTTTTCTTTTTTGTATGTTTAGTGCTTTCCATCCAGGTCTTCTCTGAAGTAAGAGAGCCCAGATGTTTTGGGGCTGTATAGGAGATCATCAGGAAGAGAGTGTTTCTTGAGAAGGACTGCATTAACATATTTATTTTTGCTGCTGTTGTTTAGCAGGTAACGCCTGAGTGATACCATACGGCAGTCGAAGGCCGTCTGCACTGATCTCAGGCCTCTACCACCTTCATTTCTTCTTAGGTAGAGCCTGACAACATCACTGTTTCTGTGGAAGTTTCTAGTTGTTGTCAGGATTTTGCGGGTTTTGATATCTATGGAGTGGATTTCCTCTACAGACAAATCAAGTATCCCAAATGTTGGGATCAGCACTGGTACTGCAAATGCATTGTGGGATATTGTTTTGTTGTAAGAGGAGAGTTCCGGCTGCCATATATTCTTAAGTCTAGTGTAATATTCTCGGGTCACTCTATCTTTAGTCACTGTGATTTCATACGATACATTTTCGTCTTTGCCTAGGTACTTGTTGGGAGATAAAGGGACCGTTGATGCACAGGTTTTGGGATTTGGGGGACTGACTTTCCTCGTTCTATAACCAAATATGAACATTTCTTTTGGCTAAATCAGCTGAAAATGTTGCTATTAATTCCAATTGTTTTTTGGCATTGTTAACACTTTTAGCATAAATCTTCAGGTCGTCTACAAAGAAATTATTAGTTACATTGATATTTCTGACAGTTGAAGATTCTAGCATGTAACCACGTATTTTCTGCAGTAGGAACGATAATGGATTCAGTACCAAAATGAAAAGAAGTACAGAAAGACTATCTCCCTGGAGTCTTCCCTTTGTAACGCCTCTACGATTAGAAACAATTATTTTGCTCTCAGTTGTAAGGGTAAGAATAGTTATCCACACCTTTTTGAATCTCTCTGTTACAGCAATTTAGTAGGTACCTTTGTGTATGTGTATATATATGTATACGCACACTCACACACACACACACACACATA
>NC_068988.1:97591172-97592678 GCF_001194135.2 Octopus bimaculoides
CATATGTATATGTGTGTGTATATATATATATATATACATACATATTTATGTACATTTGTATGTACATATGTACATATATACACACATAAATATATACATATATATACATATATATACATACATGTACACACGCACGCGCGCACGCACACACACACACACGAACACACACAGATATATATAGATAGATAGATAGAGAAATGGGCAAACAGAAAGAAACCCTCAACCACAATTGAAATACAACGACCAACGAAACAAACCGTTAGAATTGAACAGCGGAGTGCCCTAATCGATCTCCATAGCATCTAGCTGAACAACCAGTTAATGACCGATCGAAGATGGTAGGGAAAAGGCGAAACAAAAATATTCGATAGAAGTCAATTCTTACTTTTTTAATAAAACTCTACGCCGACTACAGCTTTCTTGTTTTCTATTGTATATTAAGTTAAGTTCGTCACTATGCCAATAGTTTGAGAAAGCCCTAGGCTGAACAATTTCAGTACATGTTGTCTGATCACGTGCCAATTGCTTCAGAGTTCATTTTGACTCACAACTTAGAGGTCAAAGATGGCGGCCATAATTATACACATATAACTGTTGGGCTGATATTATTTTTTTCATAGGAAATGTCTTTACAAAAGCCGTTGTCGTTTCTTTTAGAAAATATTATTATTAAAAAATAAAGAGATTATTATTATTATTATTATTATTATTATTATTGTTGTTGTTGTTGTTGTTGTTGTTGTTATTGTTGTTATTATTATATGTTTGACTTTTGCTTTGTATTGTTGTTATAATCATCATCACCATCATCATTATAATCATCATCATCATCCCCATTATTATTATTATTATTATTATTATTATTATTATTATTATTATTATTATTATTATTATTATTATTATTATTATTATTATTTAGACGGCGAGGGGGAAGAAACGTTAGGATGCCGGGTAAAATACGTCGTAGCATTTCGTCTGTCTTTACATTCTGAAAACAAGAAAATTATGAGTTTGTTTTAAAATTTCAGATTACATAGACAGTATTTTACGTAGGATATGGGCAGTTCCCATTAACAGTATTTCTTGAATTTCTGCCATTTTGGGGTTTCCTGGTATCTGAGCTAGGTAGCAATCAGCCCCTTTTGCTATCATTCCTAGGGCACATATGACAACAGGTATTGTTTTAGTTTTGCGGTTCCACATTTTGCCAATTTCTATTTCAAGATCTTTATACTTGTTCAGTTTTTGGTAGGTCTTGACAGATACATTTATATCGATTGGGACAGTCATATCAATGAGGACGCATGATTTTTGTCTGAAGTTTTTCAATATAATGTCTGGCTTATTTGCATCTATCTTTCTGTCAGTTTGAACGGTGAAGTTCCAGATACCAGCACTGGAAGTGGTTTGTATTCCCACAAGTTTTTATCATGGGGCAGGTCCAGGTTTTTGCAAATTACCCAGTGAATATATTCTGCTGCTCTATCATGCCTGTTGAGATAATCT
>NC_068988.1:97592688-97593827 GCF_001194135.2 Octopus bimaculoides
CTGCTGCTCTATCATGCCTGTTGAGATAATCTGTAGGCGCAAGAAGACTGCACATGGAGACAACATGATCAATGGTTTCATTTTGTTATTGACATATACGACATGTTGGGAAGCTACCGTTCTTTAATATGTTGGCCTGGTAGTTCCTTGTAGGTAGGCATTGATCTTGGGCTGCTATGATGAGCCCAGTTAATGATATTGAAATTGTAAGTCACGATTAGTATGGCTAAAGCATTGATCGCTTCGATCCTATTTCTTGCATTCAGCTCTGTCTTGAGTATTGCACTTACCCTGCGATAACATTCTCTTCTGATCCTTTCCCTAAACACTGAATGTTTGATTCTGTCCCCTTCAAATACCCCTATGTATTTGTAGCTATTATTATTATTATTATTATTATTTAGAGAGCAGTGCATGCCATCAAAGTGACACTGCGATAAAATATACGAAGCCCAGTATACCCATCATGACTACCCGTCTGCTAAGGGTACAACAGGCACATGCATCACAACCATATGTGCACGACATGGTGATCACATATCAAGGTAAACAGCGCAGGACCCTGCAGGTGAGGCCCAGTTAGAATTCTCTTTACGTCAACTGGTTAAGGTCAAACAACTGATAAGCAAATCTGTGGAATATTCGCAGTAGCCCACCTTTTATATCAAGACAAAACAACGTACAGGATAACACTTCCAATCAGTTAGGATCAGGGCCATGAGAGCCACTGCCTGCTATACCATCAGGACATTTATTACTACTACTACTACTACTGCTACTACTACTACTACTACTACTACTACTACTACTACTACTACTACTACTACTACTACTGTTGTTATTGTTCTTCTTATTATCATTATCATCATCATCATCGACACCATCATTATTGATGCCTTTGTTATTACGTTCAATGCCATTTCTCTTCCACTTTTAATCTTTCACATTCTCCCACTCTTAATCTGTACTTATACTCTCTCTCTCTCTCTATCTATCTCTCTATCTCTCTTTATCTCTCTCTCTCTCTCTCTCTTTATCTCTCTCTCTCTCTCTCTCTCTCTCTCTTTATCTCTCTCTCTCTCTCTCTCTCTCTCTTTATCTCTCTCTCTCTATCTCTCTCTTTATCTCTCTCTCTCTCT
>NC_068988.1:97593837-97594696 GCF_001194135.2 Octopus bimaculoides
TCTCTCTCTCTCTCTCTCTCTCTCTCTCTCTCTCTCTCTCTCTCTCTCTCTCTCTCTCTCTCTCTCTCTCTCTCTCTCTCTCTCTCTCTCTCTTTCTTTCTTCCTGCATATGCGCGCGTGATTGTGTTTGTATGTGTGTGTTTGTATGTGTGTGTGTATGTGTGTGTATGTATGTGTGCCTATGCATCTGTGACTGTATGTATGTGTATTACGTATATATATATATATATATATATATATATACATACACATATATGTATATATATATATGTATGTATATATATATATATATATATATATATATATACCCATACATTTGTATATGTGTAATTTTTACTGCCTCCACTGATTGTTTTATTAATATTGATTATAAATTTGTTTTTGCTTTTGCGAATGATTGATGAGTGTATGTATGTATGTATGTATGTATGTGTGGATGGATAAGTGTTTATATGTGCGTTTGCGTCTGTGTATGTGCGTATATACGTGCATCTCTGGTGTTGTTCTTGCTTCTGTTATTGTAAAGAATGATTGGCGTCTGTGGTCGCATCGTTGTTTTCGTGGCTGTTGCTGTTGTTATTGTTGTTGAAGGTGGATATGGAAATGTTTTTGTTAGAAAATGTGTGATATCGCGGCTTCGGTGATTTTGTTCATTTGTATGTAGATACGCATACGTGTGTGTGTGTGAGATATTATATGTGCGTATTATTCTAAATGTGTGTTGAAAGAGGAGGACCATTGCTGTCCATGTGATGATTATTATTTCTTTTTGCGTTTGGCGTCGTGGAGTTAATTTTGTTAGTAGTTCGGTGTTCTTTATCTGTATTATATGATATATATACATATATATATATATATA
>NC_068988.1:97598705-97600723 GCF_001194135.2 Octopus bimaculoides
ATATATATATATATATACATGCATACATATATATAAATATATAAATATACATATACGCATACACACACACACACACATATATACGTATGTGCACATACGTATATATATACAAATATATTTTCATATAGATATATATGTGTGAGTGTGTAATGAGTGGAAGACAGAGACGGCCGGTGTGCTACAGCGTTTCACTACAATAGTTGGACCCTTCATAACATCACAATCGAAAGGTATTTGTCAGTGGAAAGATAGTTTTGGCAGGCGGGCTTTGTAGTCTTTTTGTTTTTAACTACCTTTCAAAATGGTCGCTTTTATTCCATTGTCGATGAATGTCGGATCTTAATGGTGTAAATGAGTCTGAATGTTTGTGTGAGTGTGGAGCCGACGCTTCTTTGTTGCTTCCTTAACTACAAGATAACGATTCTTTCCTAAGTATAAAAGAGATAATCTAAATAGAATAATGCTCCTTCTTTGATAACAATGGAGTAAGTCTGGACACGACGGTTAATCAGAAACGGTTCTTGCTGGGATGGGAGGAGAGGATGTGGTTCTGTGGCGAGAGGTTTCCACATTTAATGCTGTAGCAGAGCTGCTTCATGTAGTGAAAGATTTGTTGATGCAACTGTATATGAGTGTAGATGTAGTTGATACAGTAAATGTGTTGTTGCTGTTGTTATTGCTGTTGCGAATGTATTACTGGTAAAACATGTGGTCGATGTGATGATGCGGTAATGTAATTGGAAGGTTTCTCATTTGATGGTGGGGCAGAAGGATTGTGGTATTATGAGGGGCTTTCTCAGCTGAGAGTATGATTAATTTTAACAGTAGCACAACGCCGGCTCAGTGGAGGGGAAATGTCGATTATATCGACCCCAGTCTTTGATTGCTACTTTACGCTTTATTTTATCGACCCCAAAATGACAAATGGCAAAGCTGACCCCTACGGGATTTGAAATAAACACGCAACGGGCCGAAAGAAATGCCGTCAAGTATTTTGTCCGACGCGTTAATGCATCTAATGAGATCCTTATTTATGGCGGATGCAGTGTGGGGACCGACATGCCGGAGAATAGACCCAGCGTTTCATTTGCGACTCGTGAAAGATTTACACTCCGATTTTGTAAAACCTTCACTATCAGTGATCACTCAAAAATAAGGCCATGTGCTGGAGGGTCGTTGCTTGAGTGGTGCAAAAGGGTCATCCGCCAGGAGGAGTAAAGGGTCACCAACGAAGTGTGGATGCAGCGAAGCGCTTTTACCGCGCACGCTCCATACTACTACTACTACTACTACTACTACCACCACCGCCGACACTACTAATACCACCACCACCACCACCACCACCACCATTACTACTACTACTACTACCACCACCACCACCGACACTACAACTACTACTACCACCACAACCACTACTACTACTACTACTACTACTACTACTACTACTACTACTACTACAGTGATGCTGCAGTGAGAGGAGAGTTAGTGTGAGATGTGGAAAATGTTGATGCGGTGATGTTGTGAGAGACATGCCCTGCTCCTAATCCTGCGGTGGCTACAGTTTATATGGTGTGACTAATTTATACAGCTGAAGATATCTGACGGCCGACAGAGTTGAGGCTGGGATGTTGAGAGAAGTTTATGCATCTAACGATGTAGATATCGGTGGTGTAGTGGTGACGAAGTATTTGGAACAGCTCAACGACCTGTTATTTGGCGATGGGTTTAGATGCTGCCGATGTTGTTGATATCGGTTAATGGTATCAAACAGTTGCTTACGTGGTAAGGTGTGTGAGGCAGTGATATTGCGTAATCAAAAAAAGGAGAAGCGCCGACCATTGCTGACCGCTCGATATTACGGGAGAAGGGTTGGGCTTGTTTCGATATTTTTAATTCAGTCAAAGAAGAGGAAAAAGTTCCGAAAGTAGAGGAATAATTAGATAAATTCAAAGAATGAGAGGAGAAAGAGAGAGAGAGAGAGAGAGAGAGAGAGAGAGAGAGAGAGAGAGAGAGAGAGA
>NC_068988.1:97600779-97603409 GCF_001194135.2 Octopus bimaculoides
TGAGAGAGAGAGACAGTGAGAGAGAGGGAGAGAGAGGGAGAGAGAGGGAGAGAGATAAAGAGAGAGAGAGATAAAGAGAGAGAGAGATAAAGAGAGAGAGAGATAAAGAGAGAGAGAGATAAAGAGAGAGAGAGAAAGCAGGAAAAAGAAAGATAGATAGCTAGATAGATAGATATATACATACATGCATGCAGACAGACAGACATAGGGATAGAGAGAGAAATATATAGAGCTAGAGAGTTAGAGGAATAGAGAGAGAGATGTATGTATGTAAACAGTAGATAGATAACTAGGTAGGTAGGTAGGTAGGTAGGTAGGTAGGTAGGTTGTTAGTATCATAAAAATGACTGCTGTATTTATTCGCTATCGTTCTTGAGTAAATTTATCTAATTCTATGTCATTAGCTAGACTTCAATAATCGACCATTGGTGTGTGAGAAACTTTGCATAGTTTCTTGAAGAACAAGGATCGAGAATTGAGTCACAACAACATCAATAAAACATCGATGAATAAGTGAAACAAAAACTTAAATCTGTTTGTCGTTCCATCTCTTCATAAAAGGTGAAAGAAGACAAAACAATTTAGCAGTTCATTATGATTTAGCTTTAATTAGAAATATATGGAATTTAGTCGACTAAATTGATTGGTCTCGTGTTTTCTATAAAGCTCCAACATTGTCGCAGAATCGATAGGTTTTGGCACAGGTTTTGACCATGATTACACATGTTTGTTGCCGTTTTAAATCTTAATTTGACACGACAGTACACAGTGGCCAATGTAAACGTTATTTGTCCGATAAATGAATTTATGTATTGTTTTATATGTTATTCTTTTTGTTCTTTTATTTCATTTATTGGACTGCAGCCATGCTGGATATATCCGGAGAGGATTTAGTCGAACAAATTCACTGCACTACTGTTTTAAATTCTGGTATACATTTTATCAATCTCTTTTTTTCCAACCGCTCCGTTCCGGAATCGTAAAAAGCTTCCAGCTGTTGTCAAAGAGTTCAGAACAAAAAGAAACACAAAAACGCAGGGACAAACACGCCCACATTGTTACTCTCCTTCTCATATTGATATACATATAGCGGGCTTTCATCCAGCTTTCATCTTCTAAATTCCATCATAAGGCATTGGAACAGTTCAGAGCTATAGAAGGAGATATTTGGCCGAGACGCTATTCAGAGAGACCGCAGTGTAAGTATCCGGTTAAACTATTATAAATATTAGATAGGTAGAGTGTGAAATCCTGGTGTCGTACTCGAACTTATATCATCTGTAAACATGAATGAGGTTCTGCCACAAGATCAATGCATTCATTCGAATTACTTTATCAATTTTAGACACTTTATTCTTACTCGCGGGGATTATATGTTGCTGATGTCGTGATGCTTTGTAAACTTCGAGAAAACATGAAATGAATTTCTTTTTTACTAATGAAACTCGAAGCAGATAAAACTATAAATAATATCGTGGAAATATTGAGTTAAAATATCCCTTTCGATGGAAAAATTTGAAGCCCCCCCCCCCCTGGGGCTTAATCCCCACAATGTCTTCTGTGGGTATTAGTTTTGAATTGCATTAGTATTTGGGATCAGAATTTTGAATAAAGATGTAAAGCAGTTCTATATTCCTTATGACTCTCCATATACGATTATCAATATAATGACCCCCATACAATTATATGTGTGTGTGTGTGTGTGTGTGTGTGTGTGTGTGTGTGCGCGTGTGTGAGCGTACATAAGTATTAGATAAATACATGTAGATATACACTCACACACACATACGCATATATGTACATATAATATATAACATAATATATACATATTTACATATATATATATATATATATATATATATATATATACACACACACGTACATACATGCATACATACATACATACATACATACATACATACACGCTCGCACACACGATCACAAACACACATACAGACACAAAATTAAACCAGCCTACGAGTATATTATTGATGTTTGAAGAAGGTAAGAAAGCAATGAGAAAAGAGAGGGAAAAATGTCAAATTAAAATGGAAGTTTCGAATTCACTGATAAAATGGCAAAGTCAAAGAAATGAGGAAAACAAAGTGAAAGAGAGAGAGAGAAGGACAGAGAGAGAAGGACAAAGAGAGGGGGAAGAGAAAGAGAGAGAGAGAGAGAGAGAATGCCTGCAAGATAAAGGATAGAGACGTGAAATGCAGAAAAAACATGAGTAAAAAGAGGGGATGGAGAAAAAACTTAGGTGTATATAGTTATCAATACATACCTATGAGTGTGTGTGTGTGTGTGTGTGTGTGTGTGTGTGTGTGTGTTTGTGATATTTCAATATAGAGTAATAAGTAAATTTACATACAGACAGACACACTATATGCACATATGCATACATAAATGTTTACATGCATCAATATATACGTACGTACATACACACATACATATATAAGGACACGTGCATTCATACATGCATACATGTATATGTGTGTGTGTATATATATATGTATATATATATATATATATATAAGTCAAAAATACACTCTGACAAACACATGTATATGTGTGCTAGCGTGTGTGTGTGATTGTGGGTGTGAAAGTGAGAGAAACATGGAAAGAAAAAG